>NC_088914.1:79867652-80170682 GCF_963576675.1 Euphorbia lathyris | reverse complement strand
TTGAGTTGGCTCAACATTGACAGACCCAGCAATATCGGCATTGGATTGATGAATATCTTGAATTAGGGCTTGAGCTGATTCAATGATTCTTCGGCCAGACTCAGTAGCATGCAGATAAGCATAAGATTCATCATGTTGTGGTTCAGAGACTGGAAATGGAATAGGAACGGATGGAGGAGGAGTATTATGCTGTCCAGACTTGGATGTGCTAGCTCGGTCAGCAGCTGGGCTTTTGTTTAAGTCAGCAGCAGGAACTGACTGGTTTTCATTTTGTGATAAAGGATTTGGAAGAGGTGGATCGGCAGAGATGTTGACCTGTTCAGAGTCAGTCTGAAGCTGAGTAGTTGTAGAAGTTTGAGGTAAAGCAGAGCTGACCTGAGCAGGATTTTCCTTTGCTAACTCATCGTGTTGAGTAGCAGGAACTTCGAGCATTTGCTCGGTAAAAACATGACCTTTTGGAGCATTGGGGTCGGCTTGTTCCTCAGCTTGAGAAACAGAGGCTTGCTTTTCTCGAAGTTGATCTGGAGTTGGTTCAGAGAAGAATTGAAACTGAAGTTTTGTGAGAGCAGTAATTGGTTCTCTTAGTGGAGAATCATCCAGAATGTCAATGATAGGAGACTTGTGAGCTTTTCGCTTGAGTCGTTTGCCAGTGCTGGTCTTATGAGTTGGAGGAGTTGGATCAGCAGCAATGGAGTCAAGGGACCCAGAAGATGAGTTCAACCCAAGGTCAGCATTGAGATCTTCCATAGCCTTGTCTTTCTCTATGGACTCAGCATCAACTGTCTTACTCGGCACAGTTGGATTCTCAACCTGCTCAACATCAACTGTTTGATTTTGCTCAGCATCAACTTCCTTACTTGGCTCAGCATCATCTGTCCTTTCAACATCAAACCGACCTTCATCATTTCCTAGTTCTTCTTCTTGGTCAGCAGGGGTTTTCTCAAGATCAATCTCTTGACTTCTTACAAAGTATGAGTCTTCAGAGACTAAAAAATCTAGAGGAGGTACATCAATCGGTTTTAACCCATAAGGTTTCTGCTTCTTTTACAAAGGTTGCTCAGGAGTATCCTCACTCTCTTCCTCAGGCTCAACTTGCCTTTTCAGTTTTTCTACTGACTTAGGCACCTCCTGACCTTGCTCAGCATCAGCTTTCCTCGCACTGGATACTATTCTTAGCTTTTTAGGAGCGGTGTTCACATCCTTTGCTGACTGGTTAGCTTTCCGCTTTTTGTCCTGCCGAGTGCGGTCAGCAGGTTCCTTGCTTACCACCACTGTCTTTCCTTTCTTAGTGGGCATAGCTTGTTCTCCTCCCTCAGCATTACCTGCTTCCTCATTCTCTTCAACAACCCCTTTTCCTTTCTTAGACTTGAGGGGTTGGTTGTATGCCAACCCAAACAGCAGTGCCGCTGTGATCTTAGTACCCCATGACTCGGCTTCACCAGCCGTGGACCCGGCAAAGCGACACACAACCCGATGACACGATACGAACACGACATGCTTTTTTAGTGTTAGTGTTTAGGGTTTTATGACACGACATGAAAGTTGACACGACACGAAATGACACGTTAATTTTCGTGTCATTTTCGTGTCAACCCGAAAACACGAAACTGACACGGATATTGAAAATTATTGTTATATTCTCTCGTATTTTTATGTCACTTTATTAATAAAGATAATAAAATTATAATTATTAATTGCAAATATTGATTTGAATTTCCTAAATTGTTATAAAAACATTACATGACCTTCTAATATGATATTATCGAACTTTTCGATAATTATTGGTAACATACTAATCTAAAAATGATATAAAACGTTTAAAAAGCAGTACCATATCTTTTTTATATTTTTAAGAGTTATTATTAATATATATGCATAACAAAATTACATGTAATCTAAAAACACGACACGAAATTGACACTAACCCGAACAGGTTAACACGACTTTGACACGAAAGTTTTTGGGTTGGGTTTGGGTTTACTCTTTTGTGACACGAACCCGAAATGATATGATACGAACACGACTCGAACACGATAATTGCCAGGTCTAGTGTTTACCTGTTGGTCTTCAAGAATTCTCATGATAAGGGAGCCTATCCTGAGTTTCCCAATACTTCGTTCAAATGCACCGACAAGAAATACGGGCATGTTGAGTGGTTTGTAGGTCAGCATGTGCCATATGAAGTTTTGCTCGAAATTGGAGGCTGATGAGGCAGAGTTAACCTTAGGGAATATGAAGTTGGTCAGGATGTAATGAGCCATTTTTTGATCCTGACCCATACATGTACTGGCTATTTCTCCTTTGTGAGTCATCGGTTTATAGAACTCAACAGGGTAGTCAAGTTTGACGTTTGTGGTTCTGAATTCTTTACCTTTGTTCGGCAGCTTTAGCAAAGTTGCTAGATAGGATGGAGTTATTATGATGTCCTTGCCTGTGACCTTGGTGACTAGATGGTCGGCGTTGTCCTTATCCACTTTGAGATTCGAATAAAATTCCCTTACTAACCAGGGGTAAGTTTTACCGGACAGAGAAAATAATTCTGACCACCCGTTTTTAGAGATCCATTCGCAGAACGGTTTTTCAGCTGTTACGAAACTTGGGGAGAACTACCGGCAGCGAAGTACCTCACAATTCTTGACACAGTTGTAAACTTGAACAAATTCTTTTTCCTCAGGTTGCTTGTCTTTCTTTTCCTTCTTCTTTTTCTGTTTCTTGGATGGAGTTGCTTGGTCAGCTCGAGGGTCTTTGCCGGAGGTGCTGACCTTAGATTGGTCATGCTGACCATGACCTTGAGACTCAGTTGAAGTCTCTACATATATCTGCTGAGTAGGAGAAGGTGGATTTTCATCGGAGCGGTTGTCGTCGTAACCGGCACCGGAGATGTTTTGAGAATCAGACATGATTTTCTCAAGGATTTTAGAGAGGTTTTGGGATTTAAGAGAGAGAGAGAGAGAGAATGCCAGAAATTTTGAGTGTAAAGAGATACAAGTGGGAATTCGTCCACTATTTATAGAAATGCCGAGTTGATCTGATACGTTGGAGTAGTCGTTTTACCTCGAGATGATCAATCGACAATAATTCTGGCATTTATGACACAATCGGCGCATGTGTTTTCTAATTATTGCGCCTATGTCATCCTAGGTGGCTATTTAATACGCGTGCTAGCATTAATTGTGCAACGGATTTACTCAGTATCGAGAATTCTAAACGTTTGATATTCTGAATAGTCAGTTTTACGTAGAAGAATTTCGTCATGCTTAGTAACTCAGCGTATGTTAATCACTCAGTATGTATGTCTACTCAGCATGGAGTGATATATTTCATATTTAGGTCAGCATACAACAGTTACTAATTTAGCATGAATCACTCAGCATGGTAATCACTCAACATTCAATTTAAACATGGAATTTTAGTGGAGAGGATTAGACATATTGATAGATTCCCTTAGAATGTTAAATTGCTCACGAGCCAGAGGCTTTGTGAAGATATCCGCAAGCTGTTCATCTGTAGGAACATAGGTCAGCTTGATCTCGCCCTTGAGTACATGATCTCTAATGAAGTGATGCCTTATGCTGACATGCTTCATCCTGCTGTGTTGGATTGGATTTTTAGATAGGTCAATGGCACTCTTGTTGTCGCATTTGACCTCTATTGTTTCCGTTTTACGCCATAATCCTCAAGCTGTTGCTTTATCCATAGAACTTGAGCCACACAGCTTCCAGCAGTAATGTACTCAGCTTCAGTTGTTGACAGGGCCACTGACGATTGCTTCTTGCTGAACCAAGATACTAGACAGCTTCCAAAGAAGTGACACCCTCCTGAAGTACTCTTACGCTCTAGCTTATCTCGTCCATAGTCAGCATCAGTGTATCCAATGAGTGTGAAGTCATTTGAATTTGGATACCATAGACCTGCATTAACTGAGCTCTGCAAATATCTAAAAATTCTTTTCACAGCTATAAGATGAGATGCTCTGGGGTCAGCTTGATATCTTGCACAATAACATACTGAGTACTGAATATCAGGTCTACTAGTAGTAAGATAGAGTAGAGAGTCAATCATACCTCGATATAATTTACTATCTACTGACTTACCTTTCTCGTCAGCACAAAGGACAGTGTCAGTACCCATTGGGGTAGATATGGGCTTGCATTCTTCCATATCAAATTTCTTCAACATTTCTTTGGCGTACTTAGACTGACTAATGAAGATGCCATTCTTCCCTTGCTTGATTTGAAGTCTAAGGAAGAAGTTGAGTTCGCCCATCATAGACATCTCGAACTCAGTTTGCATCTGTTTACTGAATTCTTTGCACATAGATTCGTCAGTAGCACCAAATATTATATCATCTACATAAATTTGTGCCAGCAGGGTATTTTTACCCTTTTTCTTAATGAATAAGGTTGTGTCAGCTTTTCCCCTGACGTAGTTCCTGGTCAGCAGGAAATTGGTCAACCTCTCGTACCAAGCATGTAGTGCTTGTTTCAGGCCGTACAGGGCCTTCTTGAGTTTATAAACGTGGTTTGGAAATTTTGGATCTTCAAACCCTAGAGGCTGACTAACATACACCTCTTCGTTTATAAATCCATTAAGAATAGCACTTTTGACATCCATTTGATATAGTTTGAAGTTCATGAAACTAGCATATGCACATAATATACGTATAGCCTCTAACCTAGCAACGAGAGCAAAGGTTTCACCATAGTCAATGCCCTCTTGCTGACTATAGCCTTAGGCTACCATTCGGGCTTTGTTTTTTACTACATTGCCTTGCTCATCTAGTTTATTTCTAAAGACCCACTTAGTTCCTATGGTCTTTTGATTCCTAGGTTTTGGTACTAAATCTCATACCTCATTTCTTTTGAATTGATCAAGCTCTTCTTGCATAGCATTGATCCAGAATTCGTCGTGCTCAGCATCGGTGAAGTTCTTTGGTTCAAAGACTGGGACGAACGCAACATTGCTGAGATATTTTCTAAGCTGATCTCTCGTCATCAGCTTGTTTTCAGCAGCATCAAGAATGGACTTCTCCGAGTGTCTTTTTGGAATTTTGACTTCTTTAGGTAATGTTGAGTTGTCTGGAATAGGTGTTTCTATAATATCTGCAGGAGTAGATTGGTCAGCAAAGGTAATTTCGGGTTCGTGTTTACCTTTGGTCAGCCCTTGTGGCGACGACTCAGCGGCTCCATTTTGGTCAGCGGAAGCTGAGCTTGGGCCATCTTCGGCAGACTGAGTTATCTTTCCTGTAGGGTCAGTTTCATCGAACTCGATATGGACAGACTCTTCTACAACTTGAGTTCGTTTATTATACACCCTATATGTTTTACTGTTAGTTGAGTACCCTAAAAAGATCGCTTCGTCAGCTTTAGCATCAAATTTAGCAAGGTTATCTTTTGTGTTGAGTATAAAACATTTACACCCAAAGGCACGAAAGTAGCCAATGTTGGGCTTTCGTCCTTTCCAAAGTTCATAAGGGGTTTTCTTGAGTATAGGTCTAACTATAGCCCTATTTAGTATATAATATGCTGTATGGATAGCTTCACCCTATAAATACTTTGGAAGCCTATTTTCGCTCAACATTGTCCTAGCAATTTCGACTATTGTTTTGTTCTTCCTTTCAACAACCCCATTTTGTTGAGGCGTCCTAGGAGCAAAAAAGTTATGGTCAATGCCACTGACTTCACAGAATTCGTCAAACTGTTGGTTCTTGAATTCTCCGCCATTATCACTTCTAATATGAGCTACTTTTAGGTCTTTGTCAGTTTCAAGCTTTTTAATCAATGTTGTGAACATCTCAAATGTTTCATCCTTGCTACTCAGCAAGATGATCCAAGTATACCGAGAGAAATCGTCTACAATGACTAAGGAAAATTTCTTACCGCCCAAGCTGAGTGGCTGGACAGGTCCGAAAAGGTCCAAGTGTAGTAATTCCAATGGTCTCTTGGTTGAGATAATATTTTTACTTTGAAAAGACTTTTTCGTTTGTTTACCTTGCTGACAAGCATTACATAATTGATCTTTTTCAAATTTCAATTTGGGCAATCCCTCAACTAATTGCTTTCTAGCTAATTTGGCAAGGAGGTCCATGCTTACATGACCAAGTCTCCTATGTCATAGCCAGGAGTTATCCTCTTAGGCACTAAGCATACATTTTTAGAAAATTGTTTTTCTAAACTCAACATATATACATTGTCAACACGAGGGGCAGTTAAAATCAAATCGTTTGTTTTTCCCTCGAGTATCCGACACTGAGTGGCGTCAAATACAACCTTTCTACCGCTGTCACACAGCTGAGCTATGCTCAATAGGTTATATTTGAGAACCCTGACTAAGGAGACTGACTCAATAGTAGGGTTACCTTCGATAGTACCTGACCCAACTATCTTACCCTTTTTATTGTCTCCGAAGCTTACACTTCCACCTCGTTTACGCTCAAGTGTGATGAACTGGGTTTCATCACCAGTCATATGCCTCGAGCATGCGCTGTCAATATACCAAAGTTTTGACTTCTCCACGCACCTTAGGCTCACCTGCATTTTGAATCATTCATCTTTAGGTACCCAATTCTTTTTGGGTCCTCGTTGGTTAGCATATATTTGTGACGACATATATTTATTGTGTGGCCAGCTTTACCACAGAAGTCACAATAGGTCACCCTTTGAGAGTGATTTTGTTTCTGGTCAGCACGATTGTGCTGAGCATGCCAACATACCTTAGTAGTATGGCCTTTCTTTCCGCAGAAGTCACATTAGACATTCCACCGAGTATACCAACACACATCTATGGTGTGTCCTCTTTTCCCACAACAGCCACACTGACTGTTATGCTGAGTGTACTGTCTATGCTGACCAGTACCCTGATACTCAGCATTGGGATAGAACCTTTTCTTGGCCGATTTACTCAGCTGGTTCTGTATGGTTGTGATGTCCTTTCTAAGTTTCTTTGACTCAGTTTGGACTTCCGAGACAAAACGATGCATGACTTTTAGATTTTCATCTTGCCTGCTGTTATCTTGGAGAAGATATCGTAGGTCACTCAGTTTGACCTCTTCAATCTCATCACATCGCCTGCTGAGTGCCTTTATTTTCTTGTTACACTTTTTAGTCAGTGTATATAAATCACTCAGGGCGTTAACCATTTCATTTCTAAGCAAGAGTAGAGATGTTACCTCATTGGAGTGTTCCTCTTGGTCAGAATCATCAAAGAGGTCATCTTGCTCAGATCGGCTTTGGTCAGCAGCGTCATCGGCCATGAAGCATATGTTTGCTGTTTCATTTGCATCAGCTTCTGATGAGGTTGACTCATCACTGTCGCTCCATGTGGCCACCATTTCCTTTTTACTTCCCATCTTTTCTTTCTTTAAGTTAGGGCAGCTTGACTTAATGTGCCCAGTTTGATGGCACTCGAAGCATGTGACAGGCTTTGAGCTGTCCTTCTTATATCTGTTGTCACTGGACTCAGCTTTGTACCTATCGCCTCTTTTGTATGGCCTTTTGCTGTTCTTGTCATTCTTTTTGAACATCTTCTTCATCTTTCTTGTGAACATGGCCATCTCCTCATCATCTGACGAGTCAGCTTCGGTTGAGTCAGCTTTCATGACAAGTGATTTTTGCTTCTTGTCTTCTGACTTCTCTTTTGCTTCGAAGTTTTTCATAGAGATCTCATGAGTCAGCAGAGATCCGATTAGCTCGTCGTATTTGTACGTGGTCAAGTCCTGAGCTTCTTCCACAGCTGTCTTCTTAGCTTGCCAGCTTTTGGGAAGACTTCTTAATATTTTCTTCACCTGTTCCTCTTCGGTAAAATTCTTTCCGAGCCTCTTGAGCTCATTTATAATATTGGTGAACCTTAAGTTCATCTCCAAGATGTCTTTGTTTTCATTCATCTCGAACAGCTCGTACAGTCTCATATGTTGGTTCACTTTGGACTCCTTGACCTTGCTTGTGCCTTCATAGGTCACTTCCAGCTTTTTCCAAATCTCATGTGCTGACTCACAACCTGAAATTTTGTTGTACTCTGCAGCATCTAACGCACAGTGAAGCATATTGACAGCCGAAACATTATTTTGTAATTTCTTAGGGTCATCTTCTGACCACTCAGTTTCACTCTTAACAACTTTCTCATTGTTAACAGTTTTTTAAGGCACGTATGGACCTTGTACTATTGCAAGCCATGCACTCATGTTTGTGGCTTGAATGAAATTTTTCTTCCTGTTCTTCCAGAAGGTATAATTAGATCCAAAGAATAGGGGAGGCCGACTAATCGATAATCTCTCAGGGAGTATCTGTGTTGTTTGATTTCCGGGAAGGAAACGAGTGCTGTTCTCAGCCATTTATCGGGATCAGCTCAAGATAGTTTTATCTTTGAGTAGTGAGCTACCTAGCTCTGATACCACTTGTTGGTCCCGTGTGATTAGTTCCAAGGGGGTTTAGGAACTAATATAACTTTTTCGCTTAATTATGCTGACTTAATATAATTCTTTAAGTGACTTAACTTAGTTTAGGTCAGCACGGCCGAGAGATGTAAGAGAGCTTTAGTCGGATGCTGACTAGAACTGTTTTACACGTGAGTTGGGAATTAACACTTGAGGTTAGCTTCCAACTCAGCACCAGATTACTCAGTGTCAGCTTTTACGATTTATATACTGAGTAATTTAATCAAGCAACACTTACAAATATGTATTGAGAGAGAGTTAGAAATTACTCAGCACGACTTATCCTGGTTCGGCCTCTCCGCCTATGTCCAGTCCCTCCGGGCTTTTTCAATCCAATACTGAGCTCTTTAAAGGTAGAGCACAAACCGTTTACAAGGCAGTTGAATATGCAAGAGTACCTTCCTCTATTCATCTACTTAACTCCTACTAAGTGCTATAACCGAACACCTAGATTTCTCTACCACTGAGTACTTAAAACCGAGTACTCAGCACCACTCTCTCAATTTTACAATTGATATAAACTTGTTCTTTCTAGATGAAGAACACTTTAGATGATTACAAAATCAATCTAGCTTTTACACAGAAATGGAAGTTTGGTGTAAGATCTTTTTCTTGTTTTAATGTGCTTTGTATTTTTCTCTTTTTGTATATCAGCAATCGCCAAAGGATCCAAGAATGAACTTGTCCTTTTATAGTTGAAATCTGAAGACATAATCATTTGAATCCGGAATTATCCGTTGGATTCAAACGGCTCTTTCTTACGACATTGTTCTGGTCAGCTTCAGATTTGCAGGCCAATCCTGTCGTCTGAATTCCGCAGGCGTCAGGCTTGTCTTCTTCCCGCAGGTGCGTCTTCTAGTGCCAGTTCGTCTTTTAGCTAACGGACAGTTGACCCATGCATTTCGAAATTGACTCTGTGCGTAATTCCAAGGTTTCTATTATTGGTGCAGACAGTTGTCGGATCTTGTCTTCTAGCAAACGTATCATTCGTGCTGTCCTGACGAACACTCAGCTTGACTGTATTGACGTTGCTTTTGTTCTTTGTTTCTGAGTCATATTCTTACTCAGCTTCCGTGGTCAGCTTCGTCTGCAAGCATTAGCTTAGAGGAAGACTTCTCTTCTTTGATACTGAGTTGCATTCCACTCAGCTTTTTGGTCAGCTTCATCTTTAAGTATTTGTTCTGAAGATGACTTATCTTCTATCATGTTGAGTTCACTTCACTCAGCTTGTGCTATGTTCTCATGCTGACTTCGTCCTGTCTTACTTTTTGATTCTGTTTTCATTTATAGTTATACTCAACATTGAACAACCATATTAGTACAATTAAATCAAAGTACTTAAATTTAACTGCTCCTTAATCATGGATTAACTTAAATAAGTTTGTCAAATCAAAATCATGTGGAAAGGTGTTTCAACATTAAATACATCATTGGTCACTAAATTTATATAATTATCACAAAATGGTCATTCAATTTTAATGTCTCAATAAAATCATTCAACTTTAAATTTTATCTTAATTAGCTCACTCTGATGATTTTAAAGGTTAAAAGGCATCATAGTGATGTCATAGCTGACACATCAGCATAAGTCAAAATCAGATCTCTAACCGAAATGACACGTGGCAGCCACGTGTCAGTTATTTTTATGAAAAAAAAATTAAATTTTGTGTTTTTCGCAAAAATAACCGACACATGACAACCAGATGGCACATACGTAGATGACATGTGTCATTTCAGTCAGAAATCTGAATTGGCTCATTTTGACGTGTCACCAATGACATCATTCTGATGCCTTTTGATTAATAAAATAGCCAAAGTGACCTAATTGAGACAAAAATCAAAGTTGAATGATTTTATTAAGACAAATTGAAGTTGAGTGACAATTTTGAGACAATCATGTGAGTTTAGTGACCAATTGTGCATTTAATCGAGCTTTCAATCATAATATATCAAAGATATTCTCAAGTTAAACTTGAATGAGCCGTGAAACCCCCAAAATTCACGAGCTAAACTTATAGAAATTGAAATTCATGTTGTTAAGAGTGATGAACCATACAATAACTCTCAAAGAGATAATTTGTATTAATTGATAAAAAAAAGTTAATTCATTACATGAAATAGATGGATTTATACTCTTCCTAACCTAAAAGATAGCAAATTACATAAAAGCGTAAATACATAACTAGTTAGATAAAGTTTAAAATGGATAAAATAGGATAAGGGTAAAGGGGTGACAATGTTGTAAATAAGTAGATGGTATGAGTTGCAAATAAGAGGTGACAAACTTGTAATTAGTAGGAAGATGGAGAAGGGGAAATGTTGATTTTCAAGAGCCTTTTAAAAAGTCTGTACGGCGTATGGGCTTCATTTCAGAATGAACATGTGACCTTTTTAAAGCCCACAATTGTGTGGGTTTGGTATCGAAGTGTAAGTTGGTGCCTTTTAAAGTTTACACGGCACGTGGCCTTTGTTTTCACATGAATAACCTTCTTTTTCTCTTGGTGTGTCGTCCCTTTGGCTCGGCTTCTCTTACCACTTGTTTTCACACATTCGATCGACTTGATGCCCTCATCATACATGCCCTCTTAAAAAAACTTGTCCTCAAGTTACTTGTTGAGTATGGAAGAAACTCGTTGATCTTGAACGGACTCAAAACTTTCAAATCAAGCAAAAGTGTTGCTCAAAATGAATTCATGAAGCTCATTCCATAAGCTTTCGGATTCTCCTTCTCCACACGAAATTTATCCTATATTTCAACTTGTGACTTCTCATCCTCCTTGGCATTCATCTTGCACCTTCTACCGACATCAAATGGAATATCTCGGTGAAGTTTGTCAAACCACTCATCAACAATACTTCGAACGTTTTTCCAAACCCCCATATCACGTTGAACGGACCAACCCCGAACCTTCTCGGTCTCCATTTCACTAACTTGGAGTCTAGCCCAACCTTCTTCTGCTCATAGCTTACCTCAAATGGAGTGTCCTGGTGACACATATCAACCCAATTTGGAGCGATCCCATGAGCACCCTTAAAAACACCAACATGTATTTGAGTTGAATATCCCTAGAATTCTCTATCCCTCACATCACTAACCCAGATGTTACGATGAACCTCTACTCCCTATTATCGACATCAAATGGAATATCTCGATGGCACTTGTCAACCCACTTCATAGTGATCCCAAGAATCCTTGTATATACTCATTCTTTATCTTGAGTTGACAATCCCGAGGCTTCTAGATTGGCATCTTCATTAACTTGGACACTATCCCACAACTCTTGGATTTCTCCCATCTTCTCTATGTCATCCTGGATGCCATTCTTATTCACTAAATGCTCCAAGAAGCTCACACTCTTCATCATAAGGTTACATCTCATATACTTCTCATAAGGTTTATACTCCCTCAACAAACCAAGCATGGTTTCCAACACGTACATTTTAATAAAGAACAAAACAACAAGTTCATATTTTACCAAGTGGGTGACTTGACTCATCTGCGTCATGCATGTTTTGGGAGTCTCAGGTCTTCCTAGAGGCGTCACAAGGTATCTTTCGTTATTCTTTTTAGAGCTTAATCTACCATAAGGAAGACTTGGTACATGGTCTCTGGGATCCCATGTAATATCACATAGTATCTTCCCCAAAGGTGGAAGTCCTCAAGGTTGCTCCTTGAAGGAAACATACTTTCCATCTTCAGACATTGGTTCTACTTCACCACTTTCGAACTTGATCTTCCCATTCTTAACTTCATTCTTCTATTTGGAGCTTACTCTATCACGAGAGAGGCTAGGCAAATGATCCTCGAGATCCAAGTCAATGTGATGCTGTATCTTTTCGTAATGTGAAAGTTATAGAAGTTTCTCTTGTGAGGTAGCATCCTTAACATACTTGGGTATTGGGTCAACTTCCATTGGATTAGTCTCCCCTGTTTACCTATGCATTCATTCAAAATCAACTCCTGAATTAGACAAGCACTCAAGGTGGTTTTCTTTTTCTCAATATAATGACTTTTCAAGGGTTTTGCATATGGTGTAGGTGTTTCTTCCTCCTCTATGTGAGGCATCACAATCACATTACCATGGCCTTCCTAAGAGCAAGTGGCAAGCATCCACTTCTACAACATCGCATATAGCTTCATCTTGATAAGCCTTAATGGCGAAAGGAACTTTGCACCGATGAGTAACTCGAAGCTTCTTCACAGCATTGACCCAACCAATGTGATGAGGTACAAGATGTGGCTCCGTAACCAAACCAAACTTGTTTAAAAAGTTTTCCAGAATGTGTGGAATTCTAAAACGTTTGGATTCTATAATTAAAAAAATATAAAGAAGAAGAAGAGGAGGAGGAGAAAAGTCAAAGAAAGTAATAATAATAATAATAATTCTGAAATTACCCCTATATTTTGAACAATGCTAAAGGATTTGCCTTGATTCTGCTAATAGCGCAAACCACATGGTTTGTTTTGTGACAAAAAACCCCGCAAGTATCGATAGGTAAAAATGTGAAATCATGATTTCTTTTTTTTTAAATTAATCCTTAATTTTTTTTAGTAGAATAGGAAAGAAAAACAAACAAAAGCCCCTCAAACTAGCCCAGGATTAGCCTAGGAAAGCTAACCCCCACTTGATCATCCAAAAGTAAGGAAGAAAGGAAGTCCGGAGGAGAGAAGAAAGTTGTTACTCCCAAGGTTCTCATATGGCCTTCGGCAGCAAGGCCGTCTGCCACTCGATTTTGCTCCCTGAAGACGTGGGCAAAGCTGATGGACTCGAAAGAGGTGCCTAATCTTTTAATCTCTTTAACTAAGTTTTGGCATCCCAGACTCATAGCATTGTTATCCGAGATCATTTTGACCGTTTCGAGGTTGTCTGTTCCACGACCAGTCTTTTCAAGCCTAGATTTTTGGCGATCTTAAGTCCAGAGAAGATCCCCCAGAGCTCGGCAGTGAAGGACGATCCCAACCCTAGGTTCTGAGCAAAACAAGACACCCAAGCACCACCGGCATCCTTTAAAGCACCTCCAGTCGCAATTCTGCCATCACTGAGACAAGAGCCGTCAGTATTTAATTTAATTATCCCTTCCCCAGGTCTACTCCATCCAAATAGATGAACATTATTCCTCTGATAGTATTGGATAAAATATCCATTTTGAAGCTATCAATAATAGAATTGTTTTTCTTAGAGAAGAAGACAAGTAAATTAGGAATAATAATAGCTCCATCTCCAAAGATATCAGCATTCCTCCACTGCCAAAGCTGGTGACAAACGACGACAAAGAGGATAGCACCATGCTCCAGCTCAGGCAATAAAAACCACTAACACCATCAACAAACCAATCTTGGTCAGAATAGGCAAAGAAATCAGAAATCAAGTCGACCGAAAGAACTTGCCTCCACACATTTTTACTTTTAGCACAATCTCTAAGAGCATGGCAGGTGGTTTCCGCCTGAGCTCTACATCTGCCACAAGTATCAGAATCCACTAAATGGCGTCTTCTCCTTTCCACATTAGTCAGCAACCTATTCTTAGCACCAAGCCACATGAAACTTCTCATGCGAAAAGGTACTTTTAAGGCCCAAATCTTCTTCCAGGTGACTGAAGGGGGAGGATTCAAATTCAGATTAAAAGCCTCAAATGATGATTTACAAGAATAAGCATCATTGTTAGTAAGGGACCAACAGTGATTATCCCTATCTTCCTCCTTACTACTAACTTTAACTCCGCGAATTTTTAGCAGCGTTTCCAGACTAAGGTAAGCCTCAAATCTAGACCAAACACAATCACCCTCTGAGTCAACAACATCTGCAATATTCCAATTACGAATCTCAAGAGGCGGTAAAGAAGTACAAATCTCTAATAAATGCTTCTTCCCAAGCCAGATGTCATTCCAAAAACTAATAGATTTGCCATTTCCCACAGACCAACCAATCCCAGAGCAAAACTCTAAAAACACAACATTAACTCCTTTCCATAAGAAAGAACAATTAAGAACCCTCTCCTTTGGACCCCTAAAAATCCTATCCTTTCTATATTTTCCGCATAATAAATGCACCCAAAGAGCCTCCGGGGACTGCCACATTCTCCAAAGAAGCTTCATTAACAACACTTTATTGTTGTCCCTGGCTTTCCTGATCCCCAAACCTCCCATATTCTTAGGTTGGCAAACCTCCTTCCAAGGAACAAGATGGATCTTTTTTCCCCTCTTCCGAGCCCCCCACAGAAAACGGCGATTGATTTTATCGAGACCATTAAGAATAGGCCCAGGCAATTTACAGGCTTGCATAATATGATTAGGAATCGCACAGTTCACCGATTGTACCAAGGTTAGACGGCCCGCAAGCGAAAGGGACTTAGCTTTCCAACTAGCACATTTACTATTAGATCTATCAAAGATCTCTTTAAAAGAAGCTTTGGAAACTCTATCACTATGGAGAGGAACCCCCAGATAGTTACCAAAAGCCTTGGTAAGGGGAATACCGAAAATCTCACTCATCTTTTTACAGACCTTTTGGTCCATATTATTAGAGCACAAATAAGGCCAAAATGGCATGTATGTTATAATTTCGTTATCTTTTATAGCTAATTGATCCGCCAAAAGTCACACCAAACGAAGCGTTTGCTTAAAATGAGCGATCGGCGGGTCAATTTAGCCTCGAGACTAATGTTATTTGGAGTTTTCGTGCATGCGCAGGGGAAATTCGGGCGAAAATTACATCGTGGAACATCGAGCAACCGTGCGGAAGCGTGCAGGGCAAAACGGCTCGTCGAACTGGCCTTTTTAGGCCAGCTCGCCGAGCAGGCCTCCAGGGGCCTGCTCGGGCAAGCTGGCCATGCCAGCTCGCGATGAGCTGGCCTTTGGGCCAGCTCGGGAGAGCTGGCTGCGCAGGGCCAGCTCGCCGAGCAGCGCGCACTGCTCGGCGAGCTGACCTACAGGAATTGGTCAAAAATGTCAGTTTTGACCCCACGACTCCACGACCGGTCCCACGACTTCCCACCTGCACAAGGACATGAAATAGGTCAAAAAGAGGGCCCGAGCTACAACTATAAATAGAACTTTTCCATTGTAAATTAGATATCTTTCATTATTGTAATTTACTTTAGCTTTCCCCTTGAAATTCCTCTCCATCTCCTCCATCTTCTTCAACCTCCATTGAAGCTCCTTCAAAGCTGTTCTCCGAGGAATATTCAAGGTCCGTCCTTAAGACCTAGGAAGCCGGCTGTAGAGTAGACAGGTTCCCTGAAAGGGATTTTCGTATCTCCTTTTATCTTTCCTTGTTTGTACTCTTTGATACAGTCTATGAATCCTAAGCTAATTGTATCATGTGACGTTGTTCTTCGCCTTTAATAATATTTTAGCTCTTGTTTTGTTCTATGATTATTTGTTTAATCTTGTCTTACGCTTTATTCAATTGGTTTAACTCATTCAAAAGCCCCAAAATCGAGTAGACACATATTGTGAGCTGAATCTGACCTAGTCAGAGCCTAGGAGATTGACGACCTCTTAGTTGATTAAGCCCAAATTGCTGAGCCCAAGAGAGAACATCAAAAAGCTCTTTTTCTTGACATTTTTGTGTGAATGCTTTGACTTGTGGAAGATTACAGATTTTGCACCTAATACTGTGTTGAACCTACATGCAATGATTTGAGATGGTAGACGATGAAATCAGCCTCATTAGAATTAACCATTTTCTTTACCTTATTTTCTCTTTTTCATCCACTCTAGGAAGCCCCTTTGAGCCTATATTTTTGTAGTTTGTAGATTTTTCTTTCGTCCTAACCCAGTTTTGCAAAGCTCGCATTGAGCCTTTGTTTTCTTCTAGCGCTTTATCTTTGTTTATGGCATCATAGTAGCAAGTCAAAAGGCTAAGAAGTGAATGAGCATCACTATCCAAAAAAAAAAGAGAAAAGAGAAAAAGAAAAAGAAAAACAGAAAAAGAAAAGAAAAGACACGAATAAAAAGGGAAAACTTCATCCCCAAGTTCCTAAAATCAAAACGTCTCAAAGAAAAAAATATAATAAATAGAAAGCTCAGTCACTTCATATTTGGTAAAGCCATTTTAACTTTGTTTTTCTAGCGCTAGGACTATTAACCATTGTTGTACCTTTAACCCTCTAACCACATTACAACTAGGGGTGAGCATGGTCCAGTTCGGTCAAAAAACCGAACCGAACCAAATAGAACTGAACCAAATAAGACTAATTTTTATGAACCGAACCAAACCAAATTTTAATTCGGTTCGGTTTGGACCGAACCAAACTAATTTGGTTTGGTTCATGTCTAAACCGAATAAGAATTCAGTGAATTTTATTTGTCACTTAATAATAAAAATATAATATGTTGTGATTATTTTTTATTTAATTTTGTGAATGATTATGAATAAAAATCCAACGGTCAATAATTGAGTTGAAATTTTTAATTAATAATGTTAGTTGCTCGATTTGTTTTTATTGTCAAACTTAATTGTTTGATTTCACATGCAATAGCTTGGTGTTGGATAATTTAAGCTTAATTCAATTTGTTAGGATTATTATTTATTTAATTTTGTTTCATTTAAAGTAGTCCCAATTCATTCCACAAAGCCTCTGCAACAGAAAATAACAGAAGAAAAATGTCCAGAGATAAGGTATCATAGTGAATAGATAAAGGATTAAAATAGAAGACAAGAGAGCTGTGAAATGTTACTATTTAACCAAACTTAGGGAAGGGTGGAAGTAAGAGATAAGAAGTTAAAACTATAAATATTAAATATAGATTTGGTTCGGTTTTGTTCGGTTCTAATCTGAACCAAACCGAACCAAACCAAGAACCGAAATGCTTGGAAAATTAGAACCAAACCGAAACCGAATTACAATTTGGTTCGGTCTGGTTCGGTTTTTTCGGTTCGGTTTTTTTGGTTTTTGGTTTTCGGTTTGGTTTTGCTCACCCCTAATTACAACCCTAATTCGAGGCTGTTTTTGATATCATCGGAGTCATATAGCATAGTAGAGGAACTCGGATGAACGTGCAAAGTCAACGTAATCCTAAGCAAGAACATAAGCCGAGAGTAAACACTTTAGCCACCAAAATTGTGTGAAATGAGTGAACTACCTATGGTGAGGTGTTTTACTTAGCGATCCCCTTAAGCTCGTCTAATTGAACATGTGTCCTTTCTCTTAAAACATATGACCTATGATAATTGAAATGTGGCTTTTGGATATCGTGTCTCTACTTTGTATTTCCGAATGCATGTAATTACAGATGCTCGAAATTGTGTCAAGCATCTAGTCAAACCGGGAGGTTTTCTAGCTTGCTTGTGATTACGGATTTAGTTTTTTAGTTTACTTGGGGACAAGTAAAGTTTTAAGTGCGAGGAGGTTTGATAGGGGTCAAAAAACCCTATCTTTGGGTACGGTTTTAGGACGGGTTTTAGTGTTATTTCATGAATAAGCGAGCAATTCTCGCATTTATATGCCTTTGTGTGAGTTAGTTAGGAATTGGAAATGTTTTATTAACTTTTTGTTGTTTAGGCTCGTTTTCTGATCATTTTAGGCAAATAAGGCCAAAATGGCATGTATGTTATAATTCCGTTATCTTTTATAGCTAATTGATCCGCCAAAAGTCGCACCAAACGAAGCGTTTGCTTAAAATGAGCGATTGACGGGTCAATTTAGCCTCGAGACTAATGTTATTTGGAGTTTTCGTGCATGCACAGGGGAAATTCAGGCGAACATTACATCGTGGAACATCGAGCAACTGTGCGGAAGCGTGCAGGGCAAAACGGCTCATCGAACTGGCCTTTTTAGGCCAGCTCACCGAGCAGGCCTCTTGGGGCCTGCTCGGGCGAGCTGGGGGCCAGCTCGCCGAGCAGCGCGCCCTGCTCGGCGAGTTGACCTGCGGGAATTGGTCAAAAATGTCAGTTTTGACCCCACGACTCCACGACCGGTCCCACGACTTCCCACATGCACAAAGACATGAAATAGGTAAAAAAGAGGGCCCGAGCTACAACTATAAATAGAACTTTTCCATTGTAAATTAGATATCTTTCATTATTGTAATTTACTTTAGCTTTCCCCTTGAAATTCCTCTCCATCTCCTCCATCTTCTTCAACCTCCATTGAAGCTCCTTCAAAGCTGTTCTCCGAGGAATATTCAAGGTCCGTCCTTAAGACCTAGGAAGCCGGCTGTAGAGTAGACAGGTTCCCTGAAAGGGATTTTCGTATCTCCTTTTATCTTTCCTTGTTTGTACTCTTTGACACAGTCTATGAATCCTAGGCTAATTGTATCCTGTGACATTGTTCTTCGCCTTTAATAATATTTTAGCTCTTGTTTTGTTCTATGATTATTTGTTTAATCTTTGTCTTACGCTTTATTCAATTGGTTTAACTCATTCAAAAGCCCCAAAATCGAGTAGGCACATATTGTGAGCTGAATCTGACCTAGTCAGAGCCTAGGAGATTGACGACCTCTTAGTTGATTAAGCCCAAATTGCTGAGCCTTAGACCTAGTTTCGGCCTTACAAGGGAATCACACACTAGGAACTTCAGGAGGGTAAGTAGGGTTAATCGCCTTGAATACAAGTGACTTAGATTAGGTTTTTAATCAATAGACCTAATAACCTAACTTCATTATTATCGTTCATACCATGTTCCTTCGGGTAATTGCATTAGTGAAAGATCACCTATGAGTAGTATAACTTAATTAGGAGTAGTTTAACTTAATTAGGCATAGAATAACTTAGTTAGACTTAGTATAATTTAGCAAGGAGTAGCGTAATTCAACCTAGGAGTAGATTAACTTAAACAAACAAACTCAAAACCCACAAAGCCTTGATAACACCTGAGACCAAGTAATTCGATACTTGTGGTAAATAAGTCCTTTGGATTCGATACTTGGACTTTCCAGATTTATTACTTGATAACGACGGGGTACACTTATCCCTAAGATCGGCCTCATCGGGTGACACCGCCGAGGCCGCGTCAAGTTTTTGGCGCCGTTGCCGGGGATTTATTTCTTCTGCAATATCGAACCAAAGGTCGATTTGTTAGTTTAGGCATTCATTGTAAATATCCTTTGTCTATATCATCTATACTGGTTTATATCATTTATACTTGTTTATATCATTTATACTTGTTTATATTCATACTTGCATATACAAATACTTGTTTATTCGTTTATACCTAAGTATATATGACCTTCCTATACTTGTTTATATCTACCGTGTTTTCTCATAACATGCGTAGTTGTTCATACCTATACTCATTTATACTTGTTCATTCTTATATTTATATTTGTTCATATTCTGATTCATACTTATACATACTTGTTTATCTCTACTAGTTTGTACCATGTACACCAATCTATATCTGTCAATATAAACCAATAAGGATACTTGTATAAAACTGTGCGACTTTGTATGATGTGTATACTTTTCTTTCATAGGAAAAATTTCTGCTTTCATTTATTTCTTGTATTTATTTCTTCTCAGCATATGCCTACAAGATCAGCGGGAATACCGTGTGTCCCTCTTAACCCTGAACTTGAACGTACTCTTCGCAGGAGCAAACAGATAGGAAAGCTGAAGCAAGACGAGATCATCGAGCCTATCAAAATGACTGAGAATGAACGAAACACTGAGAACACCGGACCAGAAACTGACACTCGTCTGATGAGTGAGATCCTGGCACCACATCGACACCAGCATCTGTCCGGCATTGCCACTCCGAATATTCCGGCCAACACATACGAAATCAAGTCGGGCATAATTCACTTGATTCAACAGACCGGATTGTTTGGAGGGGAGGCATATGAGAGCCCGAATGATCATCTGGATCGCTTCCTAATGTGCGTAGACACCGCGAGAACAAATGGGGTTCCCCAAGATGCTGCTAGGCTGAAGTTGTTCCCATTTTCTCTAACTGGGCAAGCTTTGGAATGGCTAAGAACACTAGAGCCTGGATCAATCACAACTTGGGCAGGATTGGAGAAGGAATTCTTGTCCTACTACTTTCCACCCTCGAAGACAGCAATGCTCAGGGGTGAGATCACATCCTTCCACCAACCCGAGCACGAAGCGCTCCACAGATCTTGGACCTGATTCAGAAAAATGCTGCGCATGTGCCCTCATCATGACATACCCAAGCATCAATTGGTGAGCGTCTTCTATCACGGATTGACACCCACCAACAGGGCTATTGTAGACTCCACAGCGGGTGGAGATTTGTTTAGAAAGACAGCAACAGAGGCGTATGACATGATTAACGAGCTGGCTAGGAAGAGTGTGCAGTGGCAAGAGGAGAAACTCGCTGGCCCTACAAGGCAGCGGGTGTTTGCTGTGGAAGAACAAGAACAAAATCCGGGTGTTGCGGATTTGAGTAGGAAGATGGACGTCCTGTTGGCAAAATTCAGCCAACCTCCCACCTGTGTGCACTGTGGCGGCGACCACCATGGAAAGGACTGTCAGGCAGGGAGCCCTTTCGCTGGAGATGGGGTGGAGATGGTCAATTATGTTGGGGGGCAACCGAGGTACAACCAGAACTATAACAACTACAACCCCAAGAACCACAACTCCTACAACAACAACAACTATAGGAGGCCTCAGCACCCGAACCTATCTTACGGGAATTCAAATCAAAATGTGCTTCGACCTCCCAGCGGTTTTGTTCAGGAACATAGAGAGCAGGGGCTTGGCATGCCCCCATATCAACAGCAGAACCAAGGGCCAATGCAACCTCCTAAGGAATCTGACGAGGTGGTTACTCTCTTGAAAGAGATCTCGGCTAGGCTTGCCAACAATGAAGCTTTCTGCAAGGATCTGAGCAATCAGGTAGCCCAGATCAATAGGGACAGACAGGAAAGGCCACAGGGTTCCCTCCCGAGCACAACGGAGAAGAATCCAAAGATCATGAGAAAGGATTGAGTAAGGAGGAGAAATCGAGTTCTCCTCGGTTTAAATCCAAAACTTGAACATTTATTTCTGCATCTTTTCTTTTCTTTTTGTTAATTTTGGTTGTTATTTTCATAATTTTCGTTTTGGTAATTAATTTGTCAAGTTTTGCACTCCCCATACTCTAAAAAAAAAAAAAAAAAATCGCCCAGCACACCAGCTCGGGCAAGCAGGGCACTGACGCCCTGCTCGCCGAGCCAGCCAGCTCGGCCGACACGGGGCCATTCGGGATTTTTAAAAATCCCGAAATAAAAATAAATAAATAAATAAAAAGGATAAGGATAGGGGATGACTCATCATCCCCTTCCTTACCTTCTTCTTCTTTATTCTCTTATTTCTTTCCTTCTCTCTTTTTCTTTTTCTTTCACAAACCTAACTCCCCAATCCTCCATACTAACCCGAATTCAACAATTAAGGTATGGATTCTTACCTATTTTTTTATTTCTAGCATGTTTCTAGGTTTAGATTTTAGTTTAGGATGTTAATTTTGAGATTTGAGATAAACCTAAGTTTTGGGTTTTTTTATCTTTTTTCTCAAATAACCTTTTATTTGCTTTTAATTCTTGATATTCTTGCAATATATAGTTACATTATGATCAATATATGGTTTGGGTAAGATTTTTGTTCTTAATTTGTGAATATTTGGAGAAATTGCTCAATTTGGGTAAAATCTCCATTTTAGCTCAAAGTCCAACTATTCAGTTTATAGTTGAAAACTTGCCAATGGAATTCTATATCATATTCTTAACGCATTTTGGTCACTGGGCATCCTTGATTTTGCACGAATTTAGAATTACGGGTAAATTACTTAGGGACTGAAAACTCATGGTTTTGGTCCCTAAGTTTCTAAGCTATGGTCTAGGCCTAATTGTTGGTTGTTTGGGGGTTTATGTTTATGTTTGTGAAGAAATTCTAACTAGTCCGTTTTGGTCTATCTCTCAGGTACTATGGGCAGGAAAGGCAAGGCCAAGATCACGGTTAACAATGAAGCCGACTCTAACGTCGAATTTAGCGACGCCCTCCAAGCTAAGTATAATCCCACTTTTGGACTAGTTGATGAGCGTGAGGGGTTGTTGTACGCTCGGTTCTCTAAGTAGGACCTTGCCACTCGAATCATTGTTGATCAGTCATACCTAGCATCTATAGGTTTGGAAAAGGATTTCAATGAAATCCTAAAATTCCAAGGCTGGTATAAACTGGCCACAAAAGGGACCCTAGTGTATTATAACTTTACTATGGAATTTCTGACCACCTTGAAAAAAGAACCGCCCATAGGATCGGGAAAGTATTCCTTCAGACTGAACGGTAGACCCTATCGTCTCAGTGACACTGTGATAGCAGCCTTAATGGGAGTCTACAACCACCCAGAGGCAGTCTCGGGTTTTGAGGAACCCATGACACCAGATGATGCCTGGCTCCAACTAACAGGCTCATCAGATTATGACTCCCGCACTGCTAACCCGGTCGCTCTCTTAGACCCATTGTTAAACCTTATACACAAGTTTGTGGCTCACAACTTGCTAGGCAAAAACGAGAGCAATAAGGTCTCGAGCATGGAATTGCTCATATTGTGGTGTATAGCTAATCATAAACCCGTTGATAATGTCAAAGCCATCTTTGAAGGCTTTCAAAGCCAAACAAGTAGAAAACGCGGATCACTTGGTCTTGGACATTTGGTAACCAACTTCCTTGATAACCAATTCAAAAATTTGGAAATCAACGAAGATGGTTTCCACCCCACCTTGCTTAACTCCACATTTTTGGGAAGGTCTACTTTTCATGCAGTTTTAAATAGGGACCCATCTGGAGGAGCAATCTCAAGCGGGAGAGCAAGAAAACGGGCAAGAAACCCGCCACGACAAAGAGAGAGAGAGCACGACGAACCTGAAGGAGAAGAAGCTGTAGAAGCAGATGACCAAACGGAACACCAAGAGCTGGGAACGGAGGCCCAATGCCAAGCCATCAACACCATGATGGCAGAAATGAGAGACCTTAACCTTCGGACCTTCAACACTGTTCAAGAAATGGACCAACGGTTCACTAACTTCGAGCAGAACATGGACTGGAGGCTCACAGGCCTTCAATATGTAGCGGCAGACTACTGTGAGCGCTACAACATGCCGTGGCCACCCCCCTGGCCGATCAGTAAGTTGTCTTCTCCACCCTAACTTTTTGCACTTGTACTTTATGGTTTGTGATGCAATGTTGGAACTTATTGCACATTTTTAGTGTGAGGATGAGGGGTAGACAAACTTACAAAAATTGTATAATTTTTAAATTTTTGTTGCGTCGTGTCTAGTTTAGTTTTGCGTTTTTCGGGTTTTATTTATGTTTTGCATGTTTAGGACCTAAAACCGTGAACCTCCTTCGAATCTAAACTTCGTTATTTGTCCTTAAGGGCTGAGAACCGAATCTAAGATTGCATGACAACTAGTTTAGGTGTAGGACACAATCCTTGTATCTGTAAAAGCATGAGCTAAAGTTTGCATTTAGACCCTACTTTTGAAGAAATGCTAAAATCATTACTTAGGTAGATAACTTAAGAATTGAAGGCATGTGATGTTAAACATGAGTTTGTGGAGAACTAGTAAACACAAAATTGAAACCCAAAGAATTGTGAGTTGAATTTGAGCCCAAGAGCGAACATCAAAAAGCTCTTTTTCTTGACATTTTTGTGTGAATGCTTTGACTTGTGGAAAGATTACAAATTTTGCACCTAATACTGTGTTGAACCTACGTGCAATGATTTGAGATGGTAGACGATGAAATCAGCCTCATTAGAATTAACCCTTTTCTTTACCTTATTTTCTCTTTTTCATCCACTCTAGAAAGCCCCTTTGAGCCTATATTTTTGTAGTTTGTAGATTTTTCTTTCGTCCTAACCCAGTTTTGCAAAGCTCGCATTGAGCCTTTGTTTTCTTCTAGCGCTTTATCTTTGTTTATGGCATCATAGTAGCAAGCCAAAAGGCTAAGAAGTGAATGAGCATCACTATCCAAAAAAAAAAAAGAGAGAGAAAAGAGAAAAAGAAAAAGAAAAACAGAAAAAGAAAAGAAAAGAGACGAATAAAAAGGGAAAACTTCATCCCCCAGTTCCTAAAATCAAAACGTCTCAAAGAAAAAAATATAATAAATAGAAAGCTCAGTCACTTCATATTTGGTAAAGCCATTTTAACTTTGTTTTTCTAGCGCTAGGACTATTAACCCTTGTTGTACCTTTAACCCTATAACCACATTACAACCCTAATTCGAGGCTGTTTTTGATATCATCGGAGTCATATAGCATTGTAGAGGAACTCGGATGAACGTGCAAAGTCAACGTAATCCTAAGCAAGAACATAAGCCGAGAGTAAACACTTTAGCCACCAAAATTGTGTGAAATGAGTGAACTACCTATGGTGAGGTGTTTTACTTAGCGATCCCCTTAAGCTCGTCTAATTGAACATGTGTCCTTTCTCTTAAAACATATGACCTATGATAATTGAAATGCGGCTTTTGGATATCGTGTCTCTACTTTGTATTTCCGAATGCATGTAATTACAGATGCTCGAAATTGTGTCAAGCATCTAGTCAAACCGGGAGGTTTTCTAGCTTGCTTGTGATTACGGATTTAGTTTTTTAGTTTACTTGGGGACAAGTAAAGTTTTAAGTGCGAGGAGGTTTGATAGGGATCAAAAACCCCTATCTTTGGGTACAATTTTAGGACGGTTTTTAGTGTTATTTCATGAATAAGCGAGCAATTCTCGCATTTATATGCCTTTGTGTGAGTTAGTTAGGAATTGGAAATGTTTTATTAACTTTTTATTGTTTAGGCTCGTTTTCTCATCATTTTAGGCAAATAAGGCCAAAATGGCATGTATGTTATAATTCCGTTATCTTTTATAGCTAATTGATCCGCCAAAAGTCGCACCAAACGAAGCGTTTGCTTAAAATGAGCGATTGACGGGTCAATTTAGCCTCGAGACTAATGTTATTTGGAGTTTTCGTGCATGCGCAGGGGAAATTCAGGCGAAAATTACATCGTGGGACATCGAGCAACTGTGCGGAAGCGTGCAGGGCAAAATGGCTCGTCGAACTGGCCTTTTTAGGCCAGCTCGCCAAGTAGCGCGCCCTGCTCGGCGAGTTGACCTGCGGGAATTGGTCAAAAATGTAAGTTTTGACCCCACGACTCCACGACCGGTCCCACGACTTCCCACCTGCACAAGGACATGAAATAGGTAAAAAAGAGGGCCCGAGCTACAACTATAAATAGAACTTTTCCATTGTAAATTAGATATCTTTCATTATTGTAATTTACTTTAGCTTTCCCCTTGAAATTCCTCTCCATCTCCTCCATCTTCTTCAACCTCCATTGAAGCTCCTTCAAAGCTGTTCTCCGAGGAATATTCAAGGTCCGTCCTTAAGACCTAGGAGACCGGCTGCAGAGTAGACAGGTTCCCTGAAAAGGATTTTCGTATCTCCTTTTATCTTTCCTTGTTTGTACTCTTTGACACAGTCTATGAATCCTAGGCTAATTGTATCCTGTGACATTGTTCTTCGCCTTTAATAATATTTTAGCTCTTGTTTTGTTCTATGATTATTTGTTTAATCTTTGTCTTACGCTTTATTCAATTGGTTTAACTCATTCAAAAGCCCCAAAATCGAGTAGGCACATATTGTGAGCTGAATCTGACCTAGTCATAGCCTAGGAGATTGACGACCTCTTAGTTGATTAAGCCCAAATTGCTGAGCCTTAGACCTAGTTTCGGCCTTACAAGGGAATCACGCACTAGGAACTTGAGGAGGGTAAGTAGGGTTAATCGCCTTGAATATAAGTGACTTAGATTAGGTTTTTAATCAATAGACCTAATAACCTAACTTCATTATTATCGTTCATACCATGTTCCTTCGGGTAATTGCATTAGTGAAAGATCACCTAGAAGTAGTATAACTTAATTAGGAGTAGTTTAACTTAATTAGGCATAGAATAACTTAGTTAGAATTAGTATAATTTAGCTAGGAGTAGCGTAATTCAACCTAGGAGTAGATTAACTTAAACAAACAAACTCAAAACCCACAAAGCCTTGATAACACCTGAGACCAAGTAATTCGATACTTGTGGTAAATAAGTCCTATGGATTCGATACCTGGACTTTCCAGATTTATTACTTGATAACGACGGGGTACACTTATCCCTAAGATCGGCCTCATCGGGTGACACCGCAAAGGCCGCGTCAAGTTTTTGGCGCCGTTGCCGGGGATTTATTTCTTCTGCAATATCGAACCAAAGGTCGATTTGTTAGTTTAGGCATTCATTGTAAATATCCTTTGTCTATATCATCTATACTTGTTTATATCATTTATACTTGTTTATATCATTTATACTTGTTTATATTCATACTTGCATATACAAATACTTGTTTATTCGTTTATACCTAAGTATATATGACCTTTCTATACTTGTTTATATCTACCGTGTTTTCTCATAACATGCGTAGTTGTTCATACCTATACTCATTTATACTTGTTCATTCTTATATTTATATTTGTTCATATTCTGATTCATACTTATACATACTTGTTTATCTCTACTAGTTTGTACCATGTACACTAATCTATATCTGTCAATATAAACCAATAAGGATACTTGTATAAAACTGTGCGACTTTGTATGATGTGTATACTTTTCTTTCATAGGAAAAATTTCTGCTTTCATTTATTTCTTGTATTTATTTCTTCTCAGCATATGCCTACAAGATCAGCGGGAATACCGTGTGTCCCTCTTAACCCTGAACTTGAACGTACTCTTCGCAGGAGCAAACAGATTGGAAAGCTGAAGCAAGACGAGATCATCGAGCCTATCAAAATGACTGACAATGAACGGAACACTGAACGGAACACTGAGAACACCGGACCAGAAACTGACACTCGTCTGATGAGTGAAATCCTGGCACCACATCGACACCAGCATCTGTCCGGCATTGCCGCTCCGAATATTCCGGCCAACACATACGAAATCAAGTCGGGCATAATTCACTTGATTCAACAGACCGGATTGTTTGGAGGGGAGGCACATGAGAGCCCGAATGATCATCTGGATCGCTTCCTAATGTGCGCAGACACCGCGAGAACAAATGGGGTTCCCCAAGATGCTGCTAGGCTGAAGTTGTTCCCATTTTCTCTAACTGGGCAAGCTTTGGAATGGCTAAGAACACTAGAGCCTGGATCAATCACAACTTGGGCAAGATTGGAGAAGGAATTCTTGTCCTACTACTTTCCTCCCTCGAAGACAGCAATGCTCAGGGGTGAGATCACATCCTTCCACCAACCCGAGCACGAAGCGCTCCACACATCTTGGACCTGATTCAGAAAAATGCTGCGCATGTGCCCTCATCATGACATACCCAAGCATCAATTGGTGAGCATCTTCTATCACAGATTGACACCCACCAACAGGGCTATTGTAGACTCCGCAGCGGGTGGAGATTTGTTCAGAAAGACAGCAACAGAGGCGTATGACATGATTAACGAGCTGGCTAGGAAGAGTGTGCAGTGGCAAGAGGAGAAACTCGCTGGCCCCACAAGGCAGCGGGTGTTTGCTGTGGAAGAACAAGAACAAAATCCGGGTGTTGCAGATTTGAGTAGGAAGATGGACATCCTGTGGGCAAAATTCAGCCAACCTCCCACCTATGTGCACTGTGGCGGCGACCACTATGGAAAGGACTGTCAGGCAGGGAGCCCTTTCGCTGGAGATGGGGTGGAGATGGTCAATTATGTTGGGGGGCAACCGAGGTACAACCAGAACTATAACAACTACAACCCCAACAACCACAACTCCTACAACAACAACAACAACTATAGGAGGCCTCAGCACCCGAACCTATCTTACGGGAAGTCAAATCAGAATGTGCTTCGACCTCCCAGCGGTTTTGTTCAGGAACATAGAGAGCAGGGGCTTGGCATGCCCCCATATCAACAGCAGAACCAAGGGCCAATGCAACCTCCTAAGGTATCTGACGAGGTGGTTACTCTCTTGAAAGAGATCTTGGCTAGGCTTGCCAACAATGAAGCTTTCTGCAAGGATCTGAGCAATCAGCTAGCCCAGATCAATAGGGACAGACAGGAAAGGCCATAGGGTTCTCTCCCGAGCACAACGGAGAAGAATCCAAAGATCCCGAGAAAGGATTAACTAAGGGGGAGAAATCGAGTTCTCCTCGGTTTAAATCCAAAACTTGAACATTTATTTCTGCATCTTTTCTTTTCTTTTTGTTAATTTTGGTTGTTATTTTCATAATTTTCGTTTTGGTAATTAATTTGTCAAGTTTTGCACTCCCCATACTCTAAAAAAAAAAAAAAAATTCGCCCAGCACCCCAGCTCGGGCAAGCAGGGCGCTGATGCCCTGCTCGCCGAGCCAGTCAGCTCGGCCGACACGGGGCCATTCGGGATTTATAAAAATCCCGAAATAAAAAAAAAAATAAATAAAAAGGATAAGGATAGGGGATGACTCATCATCCCCTTCCTTACCTTCTTCTTCTTTATTCTCTTCTTTCTTTCCTTCTCTCCTTTTTCTTTTTCTTTCACAAACCTAACTCCCCAATCCTCCATACTAACCCGAATTCAATAATTAAGGTATGGATTCTTACCTATTTTTTTTATTTCTAGCATGTTTCTAGGTTTAGATTGTAGTTTAGGGTGTTAATTTTTGAGATTTGAGATAAACCTAAGTTTTGGGTTTTTTTATCTTTTTTCTCAAATAACCTTTTATTTGCTTTTAATTCTTGATATTCTTGCAATATATAGTTACATTATGATCAATATATGGTTTGAGTATGATTTTTGTTCTTAATTTGTGAATATTTAGAGAAATTGCTCAATTTGGGTAAAATCTCCATTTTAGCTCAAAGTCCAACTATTCAGTTTATAGTTGAAAACTTGCCAATGGAATTCTATATCATATTCTTAACGCATTTTGGTCACTGGGCATCCTTGATTTTGCACGAATTTGGAATTACGGGTAAATTACTTAGGGCTGAAAACTCATGGTTTTGGTCCCTAAGTTTCTAAGCTATGGTCTAGGCCTAATTGTTGGTTGTTTTGGGGTTTATGTTTATGTTTGTGAAGAAATTCTAACTAGTCCGTTTTGGTCTATCTCTCAGGTACTATGGGCAGGAAAGGCAAGGCCAAGATCACGGTTAACAATGAAGCCGACTCTGACGTCGAATTCAGCGACGCCCTCCAAGCTAAGTATAATCCCACTTTTGGACTAGTTGATGAGCGTGAGGGGTTGTTGTACGCTCGGTTCTCTAAGCAGGACCTTGCCACTCGAATCATTGTTGATCAGTCATACCTAGCATCTATAGGTTTGGAAAATGATTTCAATGAAATCCTAAAATTCCAAGGCTGGTATAAACTGGCCACAAAAGGGACCCTAGTGTATTATAACTTTACTATGGAATTTCTGACCACCTTGAAAAAAGAACCGCCCATAGGATCGGGAAAGTATTCCTTCAGACTGAACGGTAGACCCTATCGTCTCAGTGACACTGTGATAGCAGCCTTAATGGGAGTCTACAACCACCCAGAGGCAGTCTCGAGTTTTGAGGAACCCATGACACCAGATGATGCCTGGCTCCAACTAACAGGCTCATCAGATTATGACTCCCGCACTGCTAGCCCGGTCGCTCTCTTAGACCCATTGTTAAACCTTATACACAAGTTTGTGGCTCACAACTTGCTAGGCAAAAACGAGAGCAATAAGGTCTCGAGCATGGAATTGCTCATATTGTGGTGTATAGCTAATCATAAACCCGTTGATAATGTCAAAGCCATCTTTGAAGGCTTTCAAAGCCAAACAAGTAGAAAACGCGGATCACTTGGTCTTGGATATTTGGTAACCAACTTCCTTGATAACCAATTCAAAAATTTGGAAATCAACGAAGATGGTTTCCACCCCACCTTGCTTAACTCCACAGTTTTGGGAAGGTCTACTTTTCATGCAGTTTTAAATAGGGACCCATCTGAAGGAGCAATCTCAAGCGGGAGAGCAAGAAAACGGGCAAGAAACCCGCCACGACAAAGAGAGAGAGAGCACGACGAACCTGAAGGAGAAGAAGCTGCAGAAGCAGATGACCAAACGGAACACCATGAGCTGGGAACGGAGGCCCAATTCCAAGCCATCAACACCATGATGGCAGAAATGAGAGACCTTAACCTTCCGACCTTCAACAATGTTCAAAAAATGGACCAACGATTCACTAACTTCGAGCAGAACATGGACCGGAGGCTCACATGCCTTGAATATGTAGCGGCAGACTACTGTGAGCGCTACAACATGCCGTGGCCACCCCCCCTGGCTGATCAGTAAGTTGTCTTCTCCACCCTAACTTTTTGCACTTGTACTTTATGGTTTGTGATGCAATGTTGGAACTTATTGCACATTTTTAGTGTGAGGAGGAGGGTTAGACAAACTTACAAAAATTGTATAATTTTTAAATTTTTGTTGCGTCGTGTCTAGTTTAGTTTTGCGTTTTTCGGGTTTTATTTATGTTTTGCATGTTTAGGACCTAAAACCGTGAACCTCCTTCGAATCTAAACTTCGTTATTTGTCCTTGAGGGCTGAGAACCGAATCTAAGATTGCATGACAACTAGTTTAGGTGTAGGACACAATCCTTGTATCTGTAAAAGCATGAGCTAAAGTTTGCATTTAGACCCTACTTTTGAAGAAATGCTAAAATCATTACTTAGGTAGATAACTTAAGAATTGAAGGCATGTGATGTTAAACTTGAGTTTGGGGAGAACTAGTAAACACAAAATTGAAACCCAAAGAATTGTGAGTTGAATTTGAGCCCAAGAGCGAACATCAAAAAGCTCTTTTTCTTGACATTTTTGTGTGACTGCTTTGACTTGTGGAAAGATTACAGATTTTGCACCTAATACTGTGTTGAACCTACATGCAATGATTTGAGATGGTAGATGATGAAATCAGCCTCATTAGAATTAACCCTTTTCTTTACCTTATTTTCTCTTTTTCATCCACTCTAGGAAGCCCCTTTGAGCCTATATTTTTGTAGTTTGTAGATTTTTCTTTCATCCTAACCCAGTTTTGCAAAGCTCGCATTGAGCCTTTGTTTTCTTCTAGCGCTTTATCTTTGTTTATGGCATCATAGTAGCAAGCCAAAAGGCTAAGAAGTGAATGAGCATCACTATCCAAAAAAAAGAGAGAGAAAAGAGAAAAAGAAAAAGAAAAACAGAAAAAGAAAAGAAAAGAGACGAATAAAAAGGGAAAACTTCATCCCCCAGTTCCTAAAATCAAAACGTCTCAAAGAAAAAAATATAATAAATAGAAAGCTCAGTCACTTCATATTTGCTAAAGCCATTTTAACTTTGTTTTTCTAGCGCTAGGACTATTAACCCTTGTTGTACCTTTAACCCTCTAACCACATTACAACCCCAATTCGAGGCTGTTTTTGATATCATCGGAGTCATATAGCATAGTAGAGGAACTCGGATGAACGTGCAAAGTCAACGTAATCCTAAGCAAGAACATAAGCCAAGAGTAAACACTTTAGCCACCAAAATTGTGTGAAATGAGTGAACTACCTATGGTGAGGTGTTTTACTTAGCGATCCCCTTAAGCTCGTCTAATTGAACATGTGTCCTTTCTCTTAAAACATATGACCTATGATAATTGAAATGCGGCTTTTGGATATCGTGTCTCTACTTTGTATTTCCGAATGCATGTAATTACAGATGCTCGAAATTGTGTCAAGCATCTAGTCAAACCGGGAGGTTTTCTAGCTTGCTTGTGATTACGGGTTTAGTTTTTTAGTTTACTTGGGGACAAGTAAAGTTTTAAGTGCGAGGAGGTTTGATAGGGGTCAAAAACCCCTATCTTTGGGTACGGTTTTAGGACGGTTTTTAGTGTTATTTCATGAATAAGCGAGCAATTCTCGCATTTATGTGCCTTTGTGTGAGTTAGTTAGGAATTGGAAATGTTTTATTAACTTTTTGTTGTTTAGGCTCGTTTTCTGATCATTTTAGGCAAATAAGGCCAAAATGGCATGTATGTTATAATTCCGTTATCTTTTATAGCTAATTGATCCGCCAAAAGTCGCACCAAACGAAGCGTTTGCTTAAAATGAGCGATTGGCGGGTCAATTTAGCCTCGAGACTAATGTTATTTGGAGTTTTCGTGCATGCACAGGGGAAATTCGGGCGAAAATTACATCGTGGAACATCGAGCAACCGTGCGGAAGCGTGCAGGGCAAAACGGCTCGTCGAACTGGCCTTTTTAGGCCAGCTCGCCAAGCAGGCCTCTAGGGGCCTACTCGGGCGAGCTGGCCATTATAGGCCAGCTCGCCGAGCAGCGCGCCCTGCTCGGCGAGCTGACCTGCGAGAATTGGTCAAAAATGTCAGTTTTGACCCCACGACTCCACGACCGGTCCCACGACTTCCCAGCTACACAAGGACACGAAATAGGTTAAAAAGAGGGCCCGAGCTACAATTATAAATAGAACTTTTCCATTGTAAATTAGATATCTTTCATTATTGTAATTTACTTTAGCTTTCCCCTTGAAATTCCTCTCCATCTCCTCCATCTTCTTCAACCTCCATTGAAGCTCCTTCAAAGCTGTTCTCCGAGGAATATTCAAGGTCCATCCTTAAGACCTAGGAAGCCGGCTGCGGAGTAGACAGGTTCCCTGAAAGGGATTTTCGTATCTCCTTTTATCTCTCCTTGTTTGTACTCTTTGATATAGTCTATGAATCCTAGGCTAATTGTATCCTGTGACATTGTTCTTCGCCTTTAATAATATTTTAGCTCTTGTTTTGTTCTATGATTATTTGTTTAATCTTTGTCTTACGCTTTATTCAATTGGTTTAACTCATTCAAAAGCCCCAAAATCGAGTAGGCACATATTGTGAGCTGAATATGACCTAGTCAGAGCCTAGGAGATTGACGACCTCTTAGTTGATTAAGCCCAAATTGCTGAGCCTTAGACCTAGTTTCGGCCTTACAAGGGAATCACACACTAGGAACTTCAGGAGGGTAAGTAGGGTTAATCGCCTTGAATACAAGTGACTTAGATTAGGTTTTTAATCAATAGACCTAATAACCTAAGTTCATTATTATCGTTCATACCATGTTCCTTTGGGTAATTGCATTAGTGAAAGATCACATAGGAGTAGTATAACTTAATTAGGAGTAGTTTAACTTAATTAGACATAGAATAACTTAGTTAGAATTAGTATAATTTAGCTAGGAGTAGCGTAATTCAACCTAGGAGTAGATTAACTTAAACAAACAAACTCAAAACCCACAAAGCCTAGATAACACCTGAGACCAAGTAATTTGATACTTGTGGTAAATAAGTCCTGTGGATTCGATACCTGGACTTTCCAGAGTTATTACTTGATAACGACGGGGTACACTTATCCCTTAGTGAGTCTCCTTTACGGGAGGCGCATCAACTATCAAAAAGAAAACTCCAATTAATCCGATCATAAGCTTTCTCCAGATCCAGCTTTAGAGCCACAATACCACGCTTTCCCTTTTTGACCTTCATCGAATGAACCATCTCCTGAGCGATAAAAATATTATCCATCATCTGTCTTCCCGGAACAAAACTGCATTGATTCTGGCTAATAATATCAGGTAGGATACACCGAAGCCTATTAGCCACGATTTTAGTAACCACCTTATAAAGCACATTACACAAACTAATAGGTCTCATTTGTAAGAAAGAGGAAGGTTTATCCACTTTAGGAATCAGGACCAGAAGAGTTTTATTCACAAGCCTAATACCCTCAGACCCATTAAACACCCCTTTTACAAAACTGTAAATACCTTCTTTTACAGTTTCCCAGTGTTTATGATAAAAGCCAGTCGGAAGCCCATCTATCCCAGGAGCTTTCATATGCTAAACACAGCCTGACTAATCTCTTTCTAATCAATAGGGTGAAAGGCATCCATAATCTTCTCTTCACAAACCGTAGGAAAAGTAGACCTCGATAGGGCACTATCCAAATCCACCGGATCCTCTTTAAATAACTCCTTATAGAAATTAAGGGCCAAGAGACAGATTTCTTCATCTTCATACACCCAATTCCTATTAGGATCTTTGACAACATCAATATGATTTTTCTGTCTTCTGATAACAGTAGAAAGATGAAAATACCTTGTATTACGATCTCCATCTTTAATACAAGCTTTCCTTGATTTTTGAAACCAAAGCAACTCCTCTTGTCTTAGCACAGCCTCCAACTCATTCTGGAGGGATCTAAGAAGGTAACTCAAACTATGGTCAAACTTGATCTCCAATATACGTTGATGCGTTCAATCCTACTCAGAATTTTCTGTTTCCTTCTGATAATATGGCCAAAAACATTTCTATTCCAGCCCACCACATTACCCTCCGCAGCCATTAAAACATTAGAATGGGGTTTCCAATTATCCCGAACAAAATTCTTAAACTCAGGATGAGAATCCCAAGCCACCAGATATCTAAACGGCCTTTCCCCTCTAGGACGCGGAACTCTCACCAACCTGACTACGATCGGACAATGGTCAGAATGACGGAAGGGGAGATTCAACACAGCCGCCTCAGGAAACCTACTTTGAGCAACAATATTAGCATAAACTTTGTCCAACCGAACAAAGGTACTATTCCGTTTCCAAGTAAACTTATGCCCAGCAGCACCAAGATCCGATAGACCACACAAATCCATATTCTGCTTATGATTAAGACAACTATTAATATAGTGACTCCCTCCCCCTCTTTGATCACTAATGATAGCAATATCATTAAAATCTCCAGCAACAAACCAGACATCCACCATACTCGTACTTGTCGTAAACAGAACCTCCCAAAGACGTCTACGATTGGCAAGAATAGGACCAGCATACGCAATTGTGATAAAAAGGGGTTTATTACCAGGATAAGTAACTTTACTATGAATAAATTACTTATCCATCTTCACGATATCAAAATGAACAAGATCAGGCTTCCAACAAAGCCAAATACCACCCGCTCGGCCCGTAGCCTCCGATCTAATACACTTCCGACTTCTAAATAATTTAACCACCTAATCGGCTTTGGCTCCACTAACCTTAGTTTCCAGTAAAGCAAAACAAGACGGGTTGAACTGTTTAATTAAATCCTTTACATGGATCCGGGTCGCCTTGCTTGCCGCTCCTCTAACATTCCAAACAAACATATCCATCAACGAGAGAACAACAAACATAGGCCCACCCAACTAAACCAGATATTTATTAGGGGCTCCTAAGAGCCTAGTTGAGGTACCTGCAGACCCCCTTTTCTCCAGGAACCCAAAAGAATTTTGGTTATTCTTATGACTTCCTTTGAGTTTCTTCATACTCATTTTATTGACCCCCATGGCTTTCCCATTTCTAGCCTCAATACAGATTTTAGAAGAACTAACCTCTTTATTTATCTTAGAAACTTGAGGAGCTTTAATCTGAGAACCATCATGGGAGGTATCTTTGGATTCAAATAGAGGGTTAATTGCCTCCACATTATTTCCTCCAGGCTCTACAGGCTCTAAGTCAGGCATACTCAACTCAACCAGATCCTTAGTAGGATCAGGGTCTTGATCTTCCTCTACGGGAAGAACCCCAAACCTAGAACCAGAACATAACTCCAAAGGGCCGCCGGAATCAGCACAATCCTTTGCTCTAGGTATCTCCTTCCTCCCCACATCATTTCGTGGCAGGACTTGAACTTTATTAATGTCAAGAGGAGGATTGTGGGCAACAGGAACGCGCGTCTTTCGTCTGCCTGAACGTTTAGCTACCATCCAAGGGCCGAAATTCCTCACATCCCCTTGGATATCCTCTTCCCTAGCCTTAGCAGTTTCAACTAACTCCTCGGAAACCTCCTTCCTTTTAGTACATCCCTCATAAGTATGACCAAACATTCCACATTTATAACAGATATTGTGGATCCCTTCATACTCAATATAGTAAATTGTATGTTGTACACAGAATTCAGATAAAAGGGGTTTTGCTAGGTCAATATCAATACAAACTCTAGCAAATTTGCCTTTTTCAACACCAATAGTGGTTTTATCCACATGATGGACTTTTCCAACAATCCCAGCCATTTTCTTTAAAAATATTTCATTATAGTATTCAATCGGGAGACCTGGGAATCTTACCCAAGTCAAAATTCTATTAACCGAGCAATCCCTTGGATTAAAGTTACGAACCCAAGGTCTTATGGCAAGGACATGATTAGAGATGATGTAGGGGCCCCCATTAATGACCACTTCATAATCTTCAGCCCGTGTGAACTTGATCACGTAATAGTCATTCTCCAAGTCAGTGATGGTGATTTTCCCTTTTTAGCCCACTGAGCACGAATTCTCTGGGCAAAATAACTAAATCCAATTCTTTTCCCTAAGACTGTCACTATTAAGGACATTTTCCATTTAGAACGAAGGGATCGTTTGTCAGCCGAGGACAAACGAATCACAGGACACAAAGGATCGTCTTGTTCCTCATCCTCCATATTTGAATCCGACAAAATTCCGTCCAAATCATCATCCTCCAACCCTCCATTTAGGGAAGTATCCTCCTCCACAACACCCATGACCGTGTCTTTCTAGGACATTTTCAAATTACTCGGTGACCCACCCCCTTGCACCATATCAACCATATCTCCCCTACCCCTTATCTCAGAAACAACCTGGGGATCTAGAGGAAAGTTGATTGTCGCCGTAAGGATCCCCACGAAAGCCAAATTGTCATTACCAAACATCTTTCTTTGCTGGCCGGGCAACCAGATGCCATCCCCTACACCTGATCCGCTAATACCACCAGATCCACCGCTCAATAATGTGGCAGATCCGTTCCTTGGCGGACTAACCCCGCCTGCCTCCTTACCGTTTCTTCCTTCCACCGGATTTGACCTAATCGGCTCCCCCACCCTCGGAACATTGCCGGATCTAGGCAGCGCATGCCTCGCCTCACTCTTCCCAATCAAGGTGTCGCGCGCCTCTGTAACTGGTTTACAGATCGAAGCAGCCGATCCACCACGCGCCTCGCCCTCAGCCAAGCCGGATCACACCGCTGCCGCCCACCCTGGACCACCGCCCAACCGTGCGCGCTCCCTCAGGTCACCGTCTCGCCGTCGCTCATCTCCTTCCCTGTCTCTCGCTTCCGTCGCTCATCTTTCGCTTTCATCGCTCGTCGTATAATTTTTTTATTCGTATATTTATTAAACACTTGTAAACTTTTTCTGAAATATTTTTCCCTACAACTTTTCTCCCCATTAAGTTTTGTTCATGACATCATTAATCCTTAATAATATAACTTATATATATATATATAAATATATATATATATATATAAAAGAATAGCCATAAAATACTAATGTCCTAATTTATCATTTTACACAAATAACTATTGACAATCATTTAAGTTTTACCAAACTTGTTTATACAAACAACTAGTCAACTTAGCTAAATAAAAATGTAATAACTAATATAATAAGTTAACAGCTAAACTAACAGAACCAATATATTAAGCCTTATTATATTACTATTACTATGTAGTTCAAATTTGAAGGGATAAAGACCAAATTTAACCCTAATGTTTCAAGCGAAATTCAAATTTAGTCCTAACGTTTGAAATGATGGAAGTTTAACTCTAATATTTCAAAACAAGATCAATTTTAACCCTGTGCTATCGAAAGTTTGAAAAGATGTTTGACTGTTATTTGTCATATTGGACCTTCCAAACAAGTTCGTTGATAATTTGAAGCAGTTTCGTACATTTTTTTGTTGTTTTTTTATAACTATATTAACAACGCATTAAATATTTTAAACATTTTGACAAAAATAATTGTGATTAACCTATATGTAGCAGTTTTAGGGTTTGTTTGGATGGAGGTATTTTAAAGTAAGTGAGGGTAAATGAGGGTAGCTAATCTTGTTTGTTTTCAGGTGTAATTGAATATAATAGTAAGTGAGGGTAAGTGAGGTGAAATTTGGCTGATTTTCTTTACACCCCAAATTGGAGGGTAGGGAGGTGACAGATTTTCCTTTTCCAAAATTACGCTCTATATTTTATTTTAAAATAAGACATTGTTTGGATATAAAAGTAATTTTGTATATAACTTACCTTACTTTACTTTACCTTACCATCAAACCAAACACAATTACATTATTAAACCATCACTTACCTTACCTTCTATCCAAACACAGCAAATTATTTCATTCACTTCACTTACCTTACCCTACCTTACTTTACTTTAAAATACCCCCATCCAAACAAGGCCTTAGTTTTTAATATTTTAACTGAATTTTTATAATTTTGTTAGTAATAAACTAAATATCTTAAACATAATTGATATTTGAAATGTCTGAAGTGACAGATAAATACCAGTCAAACTAGTTTTTTCTAATTTTCAATAACGCGGTGCTAAAATTGATCTTGCTTAAAAACGTTAGGATTAAAATTGCATCATTTCATACGTTAAGACTAAATGTGCACTTTATTTAAAAATGATAGAATTAAATTTGTTATTTATCCCTTTAGTATTATTATTATTCTCCTTATAGACTTCAGCGACAAACTTCATCGTTGTTTTTAGATTTTCATCTTAACGGGTGTTGTCTTGAAGAAAATATCAGATGTCTCCAAGTTTTACTTATTCAACTTCATCAAGTCTTCTGCTTAATGCCCTTATCTTTTTATTACACTTCTTTACAAGTGACTTAACATCACACAAGGCATTAAACATTTCATTTTAGAGGACAATAATAGAGATCACCTCAACATTCTGACCATCGTTATCAAAAGCGTTGGAGAGCTCAGCTTCTTCAATAACACTTGCCTCTTCTATCTCCACAACGATAAAGCATATGTTGGGTGTCTCAGTAGCTTCACATTTGGAGGATGGAGATTCATTGTCATCACTCCAGGTAGCTACCATGACCCTGTGAGGTTAGATTAATTCCAAAAGGGGAGCGAATGGAGCTATTGGTTAACTTTTAACCTTTTATAATTTTTCTCACTTAAAGTTCAATAGCACAACATAGAAGCAATACTTTGGAATCAGAGGCAAGTTCCGTTTACTGAGTTAATCAGTCAACAAAGCTTGATTTTGTATCTGACTTTTGCTTAAGGAAGACAACTCACTAAGAGGAGCTTCTCTATAAACTTAAGGTTAATGATCTATTGATGCATAATAGTCGGAGCTTTATATATGTGAGATTACTAATAGAGCATGCAATATCAGAAGTAAGTAAGGATAGAGTTAGAAAGAGTTACACAACGATTTATACTGGTTCAGTCTCTTGCCTGCATCCAGTCATCAAAATACCTTCTTATGAGTTTTAATCCATTACTGAACTTTTTATCGGTAGATCACAAACCTTTACAATAGATATAGAGGTTCTGTAAAGTATCTTTCTTTACAATCCACACTTAGCTATCTATCTCTATATGTTTACTTATAACCGAAGTAAACAGAATAGCTTATGATCTTTTTACAATATATGATTTTGTTCTCATCTATAACACAGATGAAGAACCATCTCTCAATTAAATTACACAAGTATGAACTATGAATGTGTATTCTACTTTTGCTCCTTTTCACTTGAAAGCTTTGAATCTCGTTTTTGCGTTAATGACGAGCTGTGAAAATGAGCTTTATGCTTGGCTTTTATAGTGGAGGCTTTGAGGCAGAGACATTTGAATTTGAACTTGTCCATTGGAGGGAAAGCTTCAAATGGCTTCTGTCTTTTGTCTTTGCTTCTGACTTCCAAAGGCCATAATACACAAATGAGGAAAAGAGTTGTTGATAAAATCAGTATTCTGTTTGGTGTTGACCAGCATGTCAACGGCAGCTTCTAATTTCTTAGCGTGACAGACACTGTCTGTTCTTTCCTAAAATAGTGATGTGAGAGAGACGTTTGGTTGACAGTAGCTTTTGGCTTCTGTCTTCTTTGCCAATTATGGAAACGACTGGATGTTGACTTTGATTCTCTTGAATCTTGTCTTCTGGCTTTTGATTCCGAATCTATAGTTATGTTGTTGGGCTTTTGATATTTTTAGGGCCTTTTAAGGCTATTGGGTTATTGTCATTTATACTTGAGTTTATATTTCAAAATTTAGCAAATCCATTAGTATAAGATAAAACTAAATTTAATTCTTCAATTAAATACTTATGGGATTTTAAAACCTTAAATGTGATTTTTGTCATAGTTAAAAATTTAATGGAAATTATGTTTCGACAGACACTACTAACATTGGAAGTAACAAACATTTTTTTTTTTTTTTTTTTTTTTTGATAAAAAGTAACAAACATTTCTAAAATTATTTTCAATACATTCTAATAAAAAAAAATATTTTCAATAGAGGTTGCTTGATTGATTACTAGATAACATGACAATGGTTTTGTCAACTGTCAAAAAGTATCTAGTGCTTGGAATTTTCAAATAATCTTATCACTTTTTTTTTTACAATCTTTTAACATTACTTAATTTTTTTGATGTAAAAAATGATTTAACTATTTACTATTAATTTATAGTGTTAACTTTTTTTGTATGTTGATAGTGTGAACTTCTTTATTATTTGTCATTTTTTTTTACAAAAGATTGTCAAAAAGTGTGGTGGATAAACAAAGAAATAAAATATTACATTTTTAAGGGTAAATTACACTTGTGGTCGCTAAACTTTATCTATTTTAATATTTTTAACATTGAATTTCATTTCTTAATGGTATGACCACTGAATTTTACATTTTTAATACCGGTGGCCACTCAACGTTTCAAAACGACTGTTGGAAGCCTCAAAATAAAAATTCGAAGAGTTGATGATATTCTAAAAAAATTTCATTTTTAAAATTTTTAGTTTTGAGGTCATTTAAGTGTTGTTAGGTTAGGAGTGAGTGTGAATTTTTTTAGAGATGAAATACTTAATTTTGAAAAATAAAAAATATAGTTTGGTAAATCTCGTTCTGAACAACTTTAATTTTTAAATATTTTTATTTTAAAATCGTTAATAGTAATATAGAAAAGTTAGTTAAAATTTAGTGAGCGAGTGAAGTTCGCTCGCCAATATATTAAAATGAGTAAATTTCAGACCTTTTTTTTTTGGAAAAGTACAAAAATAAACCTTGTGGTTACACCCATTTTCAAATAACACCATGTGGTTTAAAAGTTTGCAAAGTGGTACCATATACTTCATTCTGTTAGCAAACACATACCAAATTGACTAACGGTGTTAAAAGTCAATGGAAAAAGAGTTAGTTTGGTCCTTATATTTATTTATTTTTATAATTTGACCTCCTTATTATCTAATTATCACAAACAAACCCCAAAATAAAAAATAAAATTCAAATATACCATCTTCTCTATCTCTTTTTAATTTCTTATTTTTTTTCTTCGGTCTTTCTCCTCTCTCTTAATTTATCTCTCTAAAAATCAATGGGTTGATCAGTAATCTATGATTTTCTGATTAAAAGAAAAACACCATAGTTTCCAAATCCCATTCGATTATTTAACACTTGCAATAGAAACAAATAACAAAGCAAATTATATAATAAAAGTGCAGAAAATCGAAGGTGTGAAAATGGATGCAGAGAAAAAGAGATTTTGGGTTGAGATTAAATGGAAAGGTCAAAAACATAGTGGGTTGAGGAATTTTAGGAAATCTTCTAAAAAGAATTTCACTCAGGGAGGTGGATTTTATGCTGATGGAGATTTTCAATGGAATCAGTAATTTCTAAATGTTTGCAACTTCTCTGCTTCTAAAGATGGAATGTTTAATCCATGAGAGGTTACGTTCTCCGTTTTCACTGTAAGCTCCTCTCCTCTTCCCCAATTACTATCATTTTTATGAATCACAGACGGAAATATCCATAGCTATACTATCATTTTCATCAATTAAGAAAAAATCATTTTGTCCCCGGAGGTCACGGTCACGGAGTCGACAGACCCTCATCCTGATTCAGCGTTTCAGTGTTTTCCATCCATGGACAGACCTTCATTCATTGGTTGGCCAACATTTTTAATTAACAATATGACATTTTAATTTATTCGTTATTTGTTTCTATTAGAAGTGTTAAATAACCCAATGAGATTTGGGAACTATGGTGTTTTTCTTTTAATCAGAAGATCATAGATTATTGATCAACACATTGAATTTTAGAGAGCGGAATTAAGAGAGATGAGAGAGAAAGAAGAAAAAAAAAATAAGAAATTGAAAAGAGATGGATGATATGATATATTTGAATTTTATTTTTTTATTTTGAGGTTTGTTGGTGATAATTAGATAATAAGGAGGTCAATTTATAAATATAAGGACCAAACTAACTCTTTTCCCTTTGACTTTTAATACCGTTAGTCAATTTGGTATGTGTTTGCTAACGGAATGAAGTACATGATACTACTTTGTAAACTTTTAAACAACATTGGTGTTGTTCGAAAATGGGCGTAACACAAGATTTATTTTTATATATATATATATTTTTTAATGATATGTTATTTAAAAAGTGCTATGTGACAAGTAACAAAACAGTATAAACCTTACTAGGTAGGTTCAAATTTGAAATAGGACCACAAACCAAACAACCACTGTAATCATTTACATTGAATCCACTAAACCACTTTAATTATAGTTAGCCATTAGTATTAGCATTTGTGTTAATAAAAGGTAAAAACTCTGAGAAGCTTGTTTCTTTTTGCACAATAGTCAAGGAAAGTACTGTTTGAGCCCGAAATTCGAGCTCGGGAGGCGTGTGAGAGAGAGCCTGTGGGTCCCCCACTGTAACAAAAGCAAAGAAAAAAGAAAGACCCCCTTCAATTATTTTTCCCCCAATTTCAAATTTCTCACGCATTGTCTTTTTTTCTCTTTTTAAACCAGTTTTCTCTGATTCATACCATATCCTTGAGAATCTGAGAGATCAATCATGGAAGCTTCATCTCCAAAACCTCCAAAACCTTACAAGAAAAGCTTCGTTACTACTCTAATGGAGGCCGCGACTCTTCGCTCTCCTTCTTTCAAAGAAGACACGTATTTCCTCTCTCACCTCAAGTCCTCCGAGAAGAAAGCGCTTCAAGAGCTGAGAGACAAACTCTCCGCCGCATCTGAGGACGCTACCGAGTGTTCAATGTGGGGAGTTCCTCTGCTAACCGGCGGCGAGAAGGCCGACGTTATACTGTTGAAGTTTCTCCGAGCGAGAGACTTCAGAGTGGCTGATTCGATTAATATGCTGGAGAAATGCTTGTGCTGGAGAAAGGAATTTGCGGCGGATAATGTTTGCGAAGAGGAATTAGGGTTTAAAGAGCTTGAAGGAGTTGTAGCTTATATGCACGGGTATGATAGAGAGGGACATCCTGTTTGTTACAATGCGTATGGTGTGTTTAGAGATAAGGAAATGTATGAGAGAACGTTTGGAGATGAAGAGAAGTTGAAGAAATTTCTTCGATGGAGAGTTCAGGTTTTGGAAAGAGGGATTCATCTTCTCCAGTTTAAACCAGGAGGTGTTAATTCCATTATTCAGGTAACCGATCTCAAAGATATGCCTAAGAAAGAGCTTAGAGTCGCTTCGAATCACATCCTCTCTCTTTTCCAAGACAATTACCCGGAAATGGTAGCTCGTAAGGTATTTTAACCATTTCCCCCCCTTGTTTGATTACGTTTTGTGGATTTATTTTTGCTGCTCTCTTATGTTATTCTTGTTTGGATTAGATTTTCATCAATGTTCCATGGTACTTCAGTATGTTGTATTCAATGTTTAGTCCGTTTCTCACTCAACGAACCAAGAGCAAGTTTGTCATCTCCAAGGAGGGAAATGTTGCAGAGACGCTGTATAAGTGAGTCTTTTGATTCAATTCTTTAGTGTTTTGGTTCCATGTGATGTGATGTGATGTGATGATTAGTACTTGATTTATCAGATTTGTAAGGCCGGAAGAGATTCCAGTTCAGTATGGTGGATTAGGTAGAGGCAGCGATTTGCAGAGTGGTCAACCGAAACAGGCTTCTGAGTTTACTGTAAAAGGAGGAGAGAAAGTGAACATTCAGATTGAAGGAATTGAGGTTCAATTTACCATAAATATGAATAGATATAATTGTTTTTGCGGGTAAATGGGTAATTTGAAGGAATTATTCTCAAATCGGGTAATGGTCGAGAAATAATTCTCTTGTAGGGACCGTTTTTACATTACTGTGTTGGGCCGACCCTGGTGCTACAAAAGACAAAAATAATTGTCTTTTATATCATTACGACAGTGGACTCACTCTAGTGAGACTATTTTTAACTACAAAATTAAAAAGTAATCTCTTAAAAAGAAATTATTTTCCAACCATTACGGGGTTTGTAATAACTTTCATAAATTACCTCCAAAAGGTTTAACCATGTTTTAGTGGTAAATGCATTGGGATGCATAGTTGAGGGGTCTCTCTTAGATATAATAATTTTAGCGATAAAATTAATAAATAAGTAGTGAATATAAGTAGTATTATTGGAGATAATACGTATTAGTTATTATTCAAATCACTAATAATCAATGTTTTATATTATTTTTAAAGAGTGGACTAACGGGGCGTTTGATATTCTATTGGGATAGAGATAAGGATAAATGTTGGGATATGGACAAGGATAAATAGTTGGGATAAGGATAAAAATATAATTCGAGAATTATTATTCAATGTTTGGTACGTGGGATAGGGATAGGGATAAAATAATACATTTTACTATTTTAACCTTATTTAAACTACATAACATTAATTTGAAGGATAAGATGGACTTTTCCATCCTATTAAAATCGCAGGAGCTTATCTCATCTCCTTATACCAGCCCCCTCTTGGGTATAGGATTTGAGGGATAAGATCCCTCATCTGTCTCACTCTTCTATCTCACAAACAAACGCGAGATAACTTATCTCGTGTTTTTTATCCCTATCCCACCTCCTATATCCCTCCTAACAAACACCCCGTAAGAGTTTTATAAGCACTAATCAACTTTCATCGCCGATCGAAACAACACGTGACTGTCACCTGGCTGTCACATGTGTTGTTTCGGCGTAAAAGTTGATTAGTACTGACGTGTATGCACCTTATTTTTCCGATGTCTTTTTACACTTGAAGTTGACAGAATGACTTAATTGAAATAAAATTCAAAGTTTAATAATTTTATTGAGATAAAGAGATTGGATAACCATTTTTAAGAAAACTATGAAAAATTATGAAAATTGAGTAACTAAACACTCTGCATTTAACTCTTGTTTTTGCTTGATTTAGTTGAAAGAAAGCCAATGAATTGATAAATGTTGCAGGGAGGAGCAACAATTACATGGGACATAGTAGTGGGGGGCTGGGAATTGGAGTACAGTGCAGAATTTGTGCCAAATGCACAAGGGAGCTACGCCATAGCCGTGGAGAAAGCAAGAAAGATAAGTTCAGGAGAAGAAGCTATTCACAATTCTTACACATCTAAACAAGCTGGGAAGATGATTCTTTCTGTCGACAACACTTCGTCTACGAGAAAAAAGGTCGCCGCCTATCGCTATTTTGTCCGTAAATCCCCTGTTGTCTAATTTCCCGACCCGGCCATCCGTAAATCGCTATTTACGGGTTGCTAATTGCACTGATAGTGGATGACGGTTCTTTTTTACCCCAACCTAGGTCAAAACCGATGTTTTGATATGGGTAGGGGCAGTTTTTTTTCTAAAGCATAATGTATATGTACTTGCTTTGTTTTTTTGCACTTTGAGGATTAAATTGTACTATTTTTTTAAGTTATGGGTATTTATGTATTTCTCAAAAATATTAGAAGCAAATTTTAACTTATCCCTCCCTTTTATAATATAGTTTGGATATTTAAGATTTAGTTGAAACTAAAATATAAAGTTCCATTTAAAGTAAGATATTATAAAAAAAACAAAGAAAATATATGTGCTTTTTTTCATGGTTCTTTGGTGTTTTTGGTGCATGTTAAAATAGACATAAAAATCGAACACTTTATTTTATGTTTGAAGTCAAAAAGCAAAAAGTAATCATAAATAGAAGAACCAAATGGGATGGGTATTTAATATTTACTTTGTAACTGGATTTCATATAAAATTTATAACAGGGATAAGGTAGCAAAATAGGTTTAAGGTTTTTGAGGAAGTACTAATTTAGGTTTAAGGTTCAAAATAACACTAACATATAATATAATATCAATTTAGGCTTAACGTTTACAATATAGCACCAATTTAGGTCTCACGTACAAAATAGCACTAATATAGGTTTAACGTTTATACAATAATACGAATTTAAGCTTAACGTCTACAAAATATATCCAATTTAAGCTAAACGTCACAATTAAATTAGCCATATTATATTCTTTTCATATTAACTTTATATGTTCTTATTTATTATAGGGTTAAGGTGCAAAAATACCCATAACGTTTTGGGCCAGGAGTAATTTTACCCATAACATCTAAAATGGTGCAATTTTACCCCTAACATTGGAAACTAAGAGCAATTTTACCCCTAATGTTAATAAATTGGGTCAATTTGAGAAATAATTCATCAAACTGTCTTCTCGGTCATGACTCTTGTTATCTACATTCATATATGTGTCATTTTATCAGTAACAAATCACAAACATTCGTTAGGATTTGAAAAAAAATTAAAAAAATATACTGCCTTTTTATACGGATTAGACAAAAAAAATCCACCAAATTTATAAATATTTTTTTTTGAAACACGAATTTATAAATATTAATCTCAAATTCTATTATTAAATTATAAAAAACATGATATCTTTTTTTAGAACGAATTATTATACAATTGGTGCAGAATAATGAACAAAAATATATGTGTTTTATAATCTATATATAATATAAAACAGTAACGATGGACCTGAGGTGTCACTTCTTCCATTTTTACTGATAAAAAATATAATATAAAATATAATATATTAACTTTTGTTATATTATTATATTTATTTATAAAAAGATTATTTTATCCGTACTATATCTAAGAGTTCTACAGAATTTAAATTAATCCCTAAAATCTCTCTAATTCTCTGCATATCTATATCTAAAAGTTCTACAGAATCTAAATTAATTCATGAAATCTCTTTAATTCTCTGCATATCTATATATAATATAAAACAGTAAGATGGAACTGAGGTGTCACTTCCTCCTTTTTTACTGATAAAAAATATAATATAAAATATAATATATTAACTTTTGTTATATTATTATATTTATTTATAAAAAGATTATTTAAATTAAATGTGAAAATAAAATAATAATATTTAATTTATATATCACATTTATATCATTAATTATAATTATTAAATTATATTTTTGTTAATATTTATATATTAAGATGAATCCGTGCATCGCACGGGTCAAAAACTAGTAGTGTCTGAAATTGATCCAATTTATCAACGTTAGGGGTAAAATTGCTCCTGACTTCCAACGTTAGAGGTAAAATTGCTCCTGACACACAACGTTAGGGGTATTTTTGCACATTAACCCTTTATTATAATACAATTAATTAGTATTTCTTGTCCATTTAGATCTTATATTTATTTTTAATCAATGATTCCATAACTACTAAATTCCATGGCTCATGTAATATATGCAAACTAAAAGTAATTGAATATTCACAATATTTCGAACATGTAAACCTTTTTTTTTTTTTTGAAACATCGAACATGTAAACTTTTAGTTTGCATATATTACATGAGCCATGAAATTTAGTAGTCATGGAATCATTGATAAAAAAAATAAATATAAGATCTAAATGGGTAAGAATACTAATTAATTGTATTATAATAAATAGGAATATAGAACTAAATAAAAAGATAATGATTCAAAAAAAAAAGATAACATATAAAGTTAATAGGGAAAGAATATAATATGATTAATTTAATTATGACATTTAGCTTAAATTGTGTATATTTCGTAAACGTTAAGCTTAAATTCGTATTATTTTGTAAACGTTAAGCCTATATTGGTGCTATTTTGTACGTGAGACCTAAATTGATGCTCTATTGTAAACGTTAAGCCTATATTGGTGCTGTTTTGAACGTTGAGCTTAAATTGATACTTTCTCAAAAAGCTTAGGCCTATTTTGGTACCTTATCCCTTTATAATATTATATGGTATCTAAATTTAATTTGAAATTTTTATTTGGAAAGGGAGGAATATTATTAGTTACTCATTAAGTTTTTTAACCCTTGTATTTCATTTTAAAAAATAGTTAAGAGTTTTTTTTTTTTTTTTTTTAAGCAGAAAATGTGTGAATAGGAGAAAGAAAGAGCCAACGCAAGACATTCTAACTAAGTTGACACTTTAGACAACAACTCAACATCTAACTTAGTTTATTGAAAAGCAAAAAAACAAAAGATTACACACATAATGATAAGAAAAACCTAAGCATTTCTAAATTGTTCTAAAGAACAAAAATTATCAGAAATAAATAAATTACAAAAGTCTGGTGAAGAATCTCACCACTACAAAGCTAAAGCTAATAAACCATGCTCTACCAGCTAATAAACCATGCTTTGGTAGAGCATTTGTAGCCAATTCTCTTCCCCATAAGTATCATTTAAATTCTAGAAATATAATGAAGACAAGCAAATCAATTTTGTCGAATCGTCTAAGAAACGTCTCTCGACATTTGCTTGGTAATCTTAACTACCTAAGCTGAATCACATTCAATCAAGAGGTTGTGCTGACCTTTATGCCAAGTCATTGTTATTGTAAAAATGGTGGCCGTAAGTTCAGTAATAAAGGTAAAATAAATAGGAGCCGGGAAGGAAAAAAACACCTTTAGAAAACATTAAAGCTAGTGCTAATCGCTTGAAGCGGATTCTCCTGGATGTGATCTCTCCATCCCAAAGTGCCTTTGGTTTGGGTTGTCTGATCACAAATAACTTCATCCTTGCTTTTGATACGGTTCATAAGTTATATTCAAGAAAAAAGGTAATAAAGGCTAGATAACATTAGAACTCGATGTCTCACAGGCATATGATCGCATAAAAGTGGAGCTACTTAAGAGGTATGCTTTTGCGTTTTGCGTTCATTCTGCTAAGACGACTTTGAGAAATCACTTGTGATGGGATATTGGTGAATGAGACTCTGTTAGTATTAGTTTGGACAACTAGATACCTCATCGTGTGAATTGGCGTGTTGCTTCTCCTTAAGGGCTAATTGTCCCTTTTGAAATTCTATGGTAAACACCAAGGAATACTTTTCTTGCACTATGATCTCACTAAACACGTTTGGCCTGGCTTGTTTATTAGGTTTAGTTGGACATGACACATTTTGTTTAATGAGTGGTGGGTTCATTTTTATCTGACTATTTCTCCAAATTCGAGGTGCACCTATATTTCTTTGTTTGGGGCATTTTCAAAGACGAATTCCCAACTCCCAAAAAACAAACTCTGGGTCCCACTATTGTTCCTTCATCGCACTTGTTCTTCCGTTGTACTTCATTGTTTTTATCGGTACCCTGTGTTAGAAAATCATTACAATTAGGTGAAAATTTATCAAGCTCAACATCAAATGAAAGCGGAAGCAAAAAAACGAAGAGTCGGATGAACCTACTTTTATATCAGATTATGAAGATGTAGAATTAACTAGAAAAATCGTTCTACAGTAAACATTTATATAATATTTCTTATAAATCATTACACCATATGGTAAATTGTACATATAGCTTTGTTTTATAGTTGCAACTCATCTTCTAATGTTTAAGATCAACTATGTTACTACTGATCCGTTCACTATCAATAACTTCAGCACTACTTGAACGAGTTATATTACATGATAACTCATTATTTCGCATCAATATATTGTCTTTATATTTTCTAAACTATTTATTTCTTTACGTATTGATAATGTTGTTAACGAAGCACCCTTCAAGTCCTTATTCGAGTTACCTTCAAGACAGAACGAAAAGTCGGAGAGGAGTCGAGTCCGGAGAATTCGTTCTGATGCCTAAGTAATCAAGGGTTTGAAGGGTTGAAGGTAATGGAATACTTGTGAAGTAGTGATGTTAACGTATCTTTATGGTTGTGGTGAAACTTTTAGCCTAGTGGTTGAGAGCATACCTATGTAGGGCTGTCAATATGGGTCACAACACGATAACACGATTCGCATAACAAGGAAATTAAATGAATTAGGGTTGAGATAAATAGGTTTGGGTCATAAATGGATCGACACGCCTAACCCGTAAAAGAAACGGGTCGGGTCGCGGGGTGACTCGCGAATTCATTGTAACCCGTGTAATTTAGACGAGTCTATGGATCATGTCAACCCAACCCGCGAACCCATATAGCCCATCTAACCCATATATCATGTAAATATAAAAAAGTTTTATGGATATTAAAGTAATTTTAATTTTTAACCCTAATATATATATATATATATATATATATATATACATACAGATTAGTAGATTACAGAACACGTTAGGTTTTCAACTTTCTTTCCCTAACAACTTGTGTTGCCTGCCTCTCTTCATTGAGATCCGGTGAACGCTTCAGTCTCCAGCCATAAGTAAGTCTTTTGTTGATTTAATTTTCCACTTAAATTGTCCTTTACCTCTTGTTCTTGTCCATGAGATTCATCTTCAGTCGGTTACATTCGAAACTATGAGCCTAAGAAATTCTAGGAAATTTGATATTGATTTTGAGAGACCATGAGATTTGACGGTTTTTGTACTCTGATAGACTGTTAGTAGTTCTTTTTTCTAGGATAGTGATGCTTTCTTTTAATCTAGAACCCATGTAGTTGCTTTTAATATGCTTTATTCCTTTGGTATATAAAATGATAAATAATAAGCCATCAATCTAAACCATGTTAATTATGGTCTCTAAATTTTTATTTTTTATTATAAAAGTTTTTAAACTTTTCTTTATATTAAAATTAGATTGATGATGGTGTAGTGTAGTAGGCTATAGCTACGCAACAAATTCATGGATGACCCAACAAAATACACATTAATAATCAAAGACCATCATTTATACTAAAAAATTCCTGAAGTTTGAACCTGACTTCTATTTGTTCTTGTTTCGATCTCAAAGGCATGAATTTCATAATCAATTGAATTAATAGTAATCAAATTGGTAACCTAGATAGTTGTTTTGCTTTTTTTTATTATTATTTATTATCGTGGTTCCTATTCTTTGTTTGGAGCTTTAATCAAATTAGATACTGAATTTATTTGTTTTGTTTTTTTAGTTTCTCATTGTCTTTACACTTTGTTCACGATACTGGGTTAGTCAAGTGAGAATGATAGAAAATTATATTTTGCAGATGACTAATTGTCACGTCCGTGTTCTAAATTTCTAGTCAAACCCAAGTTGGTTCAGTTAAGATTGAAGATAGAGCAAAGATTGACAATATTACTATTGAAAGTGATGGTGATGATGATGATGATGATGATGTCATGGAGTTGCAAAATTAAATGGGCTAGCCAGGTTGACACGTTCAACTCACTTCTTAAACGATACGTGCTGAGTCGACTCGTTTATTAAATGGGTTGGGTCAGGGTTGAGATAAATGGATCACCTGAGTAAATCGACACGACACGTTTACAACCCGCGAACCCATATTGACACCCCTACCTATGACTAAGGAGGTCATGAGTTCGAATCACATCCGGGTGGAGTGAGTATTTTTCTTTCTTCTTTAATGTAAGCGTATTGTGTGCAAATTTTTAAGAAAAAACATACCTTTATGGTTTGCCATATATGTCTATTTACAATGCTTTTGATGAATCCCTCGTTTTCTACAACTCCTTCTTCTATTAGAAATTTTTTTTCTATGAGGAGAAGTCTTCTCTTTTGGACGGTCTCCTTCAGGTCACATAAGGGTTTTCCTAAGTGGGAAATAATTCCTGGAAGTTTTACTGGATCCGAAGGCCCTCAGTGCTCGACATGGATATTATTAAAATCATATTAGTAAAATTTACAAATTAATAAAATTAAGTCACATATCAATAAAATCCTTTGATCGGTTATTTTTTTTTAAGAAAATATTATAGGAGTATTTATTTGTTCATTTTCAGGTTTCTATGTGTCTTTTCACTTAAAAAATGAGAGTTTTAAGTGTTTGGTTTATGATCTTCTGAAAAGTAGCATTTTACAAAAGTAGGAAATTCATTCTTTTTAAAAGAACAGTTTTTTCTAACAGCAAACCGTAAACGACAACAACAAACAACCATATTTGTTTTCTAAACATATTTTTGGACTTACCAATTTTAATTTCGCGAACTCAGATCTTTTATTTTGTTTCTATAAATTCTACTTTCATTTTTTGAGGTGTGAGATTTTCCCTTCATTAAAAATAAATAAATATATACTTTTAACTAATTGGACCAAGTCAAACATTGTTTGACCTCAACCATATAACCTCCCCGTTTCCGCCGTTCAGACACTACTAATATAGCCATCCAACCTGAATCTTCACCTAGCCGCCGGAAAATCACGTTGCACCTTCCACATTTTAACAGCCACAGGATGTTCCTTACCTTAACTTCCCTTAAAATAAAACTTCTCCGAACAACAACTAACTAAAACATGATATTTTCCGTTATTAATTCCATATCCAATAATTTCCCTCCACCATTAATTCTTCTCCTCCTCCATATCTCTCTTCAAACTTCACCGGAATTTCACACACTTTTTCATGAAAGGCCGTTTTTTCTCAAAAGAGAACCACGGCCACGGCCACGGTCACGCTCACGCTCACCCTCACGGCCACGGACAAGGCCATAGTCACAAAGACTCAGACGGCGATTCCTCCTATATGACGACCGGAAGTAGTAGCGAAGATTATCCTTTCTTCAACCTCGATACTTTATCTACTAATGAGAATTATCCGCCGTCTCCCTTCGCGAATTCGCCCTGGTCTTCTCAAGTAAACATCGAATTCGATTATCAGAATCAAGATCAAGATCACCGTGAACGGAATTACTCGCCGTATTTGCTTTTGGGATCGTTGGTACGAGAAGAAGGGCATATTTATTCATTAGCTGCATCTAATGATCTTTTATACACCGGTTCCGATAGTAAGAACATTCGTGTATGGAAGAATCAGAAAGAGTTCGCCGGATTTAAATCGAATAGCGGTTTAGTGAAAGCAATTGTAATCGCTAATAACCGGATTTTCACCGGTCATCAAGACGGGAAAATCCGGCTGTGGAAAATCTCATCGAAGAATGCGAGTCATTACAAAAGAGTCGGAACTCTCCCGAAATTCACAGATTTCGTTAAAAGTTCAATGAGGCCAAGCAATTACGTTGAAATCAGAAGAAATCGGAACATTGTTTGGCTAAAACATTTTGATGCAATCTCATGTCTAAGCTTAAGCGAAGATTCATCTCTTCTTTACTCAGCCTCCTGGGATAAAACATTCAAAATCTGGAGAATTTCCGACTCCAAATGTTTAGAATCCGTCACTGCTCACGACGATGCCGTGAACTCAATCGTCGCCGGATTGGACGGATTAGTATTCACTGGATCCGCCGACGGAACAGTAAAAGTATGGCGGAGAGAAACCCAAGGGAAAGGCACAAAACATTATTTTTCACAGACGCTATTGAAGCAAGACAGTGCAGTTACAGCATTAGCGCTTAATCCAGAAGCGACGATAATTTACAGCGGTTCATCGGACGGGTTCGTTAATTTATGGGAAAGACAAAATCAGCTCTCACACGGCGGCGTTTTGAAGGGGCATAAACTGGCGATTTTGTGTTTAACGACGGCGGGGAGTCTTGTGATTAGTGGATCGGCGGATATGGGGATATGTGTTTGGAGAAGATTGGGAAGTGATCATATATGGTTATCGTTCTTAACTGGACATAGCGGGCCGGTGAAATGTTTGGCAGCTCAGAAAGAAGGGGAATCTCACTCCGGCGAGCGGTGGATTTTGTACAGCGGAAGTCTTGATAAGTCGATGAAGATATGGCAGATATCGGAGAATGCTCCACCGATGGCTTGGAATGGATGTGAAGGTACAATGCCGGTGTTCTCGCCGGCGCATAAAAACTCTCGTCTGAGTAATGATGGAATTAATATGCCCATGGAACTATAAGAAGAATATCCTGATACTATATAGTGGAAATTTTCAGCAACCTACCTTGCTAAACGGCAGCGTATCAACCCCTTCTTTTCCCAGTTTAATTAAGAAAAGAAAAGAAAAAAAATGAAAATTTTCCTAAAAATTGGTAACTATGCCTCTATAAATATAGAGTGAAGAAGCATGCTTTTTTTTTTTAAAATTAAGATATATATACACATGTTTTTTTTTCATTTTGTTGTAGCTAGGATTTGTTGAAATGATTATTTTAACTATTTATAAATTTGTACTTTTTCTCTATTTTTTTTTGTTGCATAATTTTAGTTCAAAATTGTTTATTTTGAATTGTATTGTTGATCTAATTTGTGCATATGAGTTCCATATATATGACACGTGAACTAAATATGCTAAAAATTATTACAAAATATGGCACGTGAATAAATGGGGGAGTTACGCAAAAAAAAAAAAAAAGTATAATCACCACTGCCACGTGTCCCAATCACAATAACATATCTGAATTGTGATCGGCCTATTAAAGATGTGTTGGTTAGCTGGGTTCCATCGGACGGAGGATGAGTTAAATTTAATAGTGATGGTGCAAGCAAGAGGAACCCGGGACTCGCTTCGGCTGGAGGGATCCTACGTGATGAGCATGGTCAGTGGTTAGGAGGTGTGACGGTGAATCTTGGTTTTTGCATTGCAGTACCACATAGAATTATGTGGTTTGTATTTTGGCCTCAAGTATGCATGAGCTAAGCATTACCACAAGGTAGTATTTGAAAATAGACTCTTTGGTAGTAATTCGGCTTGTTAGTCATGAAGTAGTTCAACAGAATCGTTTTTATTGGCTTATTATGGCGTGTCATGGTCTATATGACAGAGATTGGGAGGAGCGGCCCGTTCATATCCTACGGGAATGGAACAGGGCAGCTGATTGGATGACAAACTACGCAGGGAGTTTGAGTTTAGGTCTTCACGAGTGTGATGCGCCTCCTGCATGCATCCAGGACATTCATTTTTCTGATTTTTATGGTTCTGGGCTTTCAGAATGACCCGTCTTTAAGGGTCGGTCTGTTTTTGGTGTTTACTCGGGGATTAGCCCCTCCATTGTAACCAAAAAATAATCTTCAAAAGTATTCCTTCGGCAGCAACAAAGTTATGGGAAATCTATGTGAATGGAAGCTCAAACAAGGAAGGATCAAGTATTGGAATCTTCATCAATGTATCATATTCAGGTATGCAGCTACACTAAATTTCGGGGCATCTAATAACATGCTCGAATACAAAGCTTTAGTCCAAGGTCTTCGAATTACGAACACAATAAAACATGACATAGCAGTTTTGTAAAGTGATTCAAAGTTTGTGGTGTGCCAGCTCACTGAAAATTATAAAGCTAAAGATGTTATTATGAAGCAGTATCTCATACTGGCAAGAAAACTTTTGGAAGAAAGAAAGAAAGAGAGTCGAAGCATGGATGTTCAAACAATACTGAGGGAAGAGAACCAGGGACGGATCTACTGTGGGGGCAATGGGGAAACTTGCCCCCACTGAGATCTGGGAAGAAATAAAATACCAGGTACTAGGTTTTGATTTCTGGAATTTTGCCCCCTCACAAACACCATTGATATGCTGCAGGAGCTTTTGTTTTGCGAGAAAGAAAGAGGTAGGAGAAGAGGACTGAAATGTAAAATCTTTCAATTAGAAAAAACGACGTCGTTCCACAATAAAACATGACATAGCAGTTTTGGAAAGTGATTCAAAGTTTGTGGTGTGCCAGCTCACTAAAAATTATAAAGCTAATATCTCATACTGGCAAGAAATGTAAAATCTTTCAATTAGAAAAAAATGACGTCGTTCCACTTAAGTGGAACGCGGTCGTTTTGTCTAATTGAAAGACAAAAAGAGAATTTGACATTTCAGTCCTTAGTCCTCAGTCCTCAATCCTAATTCTGCCGATCTCTTCAAATCTCCCAAATCCCTAATTCTGTCGATCTCTTTTCAGTCTAGCATCCGACCGTCGTCCCCTCTCATCAGTTTGTTCTAACTCTGCCTCCTTTAACTTAAAGGATTCAAGCCCCATCTCTGCCTCGGTTCGTTTCGTCCCCCTCTCCTCCGTTCGTTTTATTTTGTACTTACTTTGCTGCTCTTCTCTTTGTTTGATGTTGGCATGTTAATTGATTCTTTTATTTTCTCCTGAACTGATTTATCTTGAATTTTGTTGTTAATCTTCTGTTAATTGATTCTTTGCTGCTCTTCTCTTAATTTATCTTGAATCGTGTTTGTTGTTTGTTTGGTTGCAAATTGCAGGGACGTGTTTGCTTAATTGGTTCTTTATCCTGAACTGATTTGCTTATTTAGTAAGGGTTTGATTTGAAACAAATATCAATTTAGCCATGTTTGATTTAAACCAATTATCAATTTAGCAATGTTTGATTTGAACCAATTAGCAAAAGTGATTTAGTACTTCTCATGTTTATAATTTGTTGCATATTGTTAAGAATAATTTAACTTAATTTTGAAGAAATTTGTTTGGTTCGTAGAAATAGAGGTTTTTTTTGTGTGATGAAAGTCTAATCATCCAGTTATAAATGGATAAAATACCATTTACAGAATGCAAAAAAAAACCTTGTAAAGATTCAAACGTGGCTCCAAAACTTCATTTATTTTTCGGTGCCTTCTATGGTTACTTAATTTTTGACAAAGTAAAGCTTACTTTGTTTTCTTCACTATTGGATGATGATGGACTTTAACAAAGTAAGTTCATCCAATGATGGTAAAAACAAAGTAAAGCTTACTTTGTCAAAAACAAAGTAAACATAGCCTAACCCTTATTTTTCTTGTTTTATTAGGCATCTTTTCTCTCTTTTGGGAGTATTTTGAGTTAGAGTCCTTTAAGAATTACATTTGGTTTATACTTGTGGTAATAATTCTCTCACTCTCAGTAGTTTGATTCGAACAAAGCAGATGGCTGGTATTGTTTGGTTTGAGTTGATTCAAGTATGATTTTCTAATTCTCTTTTATGTATTTTATGTATTTTATGTATGTTGGTGTTAATTACTTTGTATGAAGTATGTAGGGACATATCTGATGTTATTTTGTATTTTGATGTTAATTATTTTATGTATGGTTGATTTGCTACCTCTTTTTATGTATTTTTTTTTTTTGCTGTTATGATTTCATTTTTCTGAAGTATGGTTTGTGTATTTACTACTTATTTTTCTCTCTAATGCAACAGTAATGAATTTTTTTTGGCTCTAATGTTTTTGAAGAAGTGTATATTTAGTCTTGGCCTATAAAATAGTGTAAATTTAACTCTAACGTTTCCAAATCAGGTCAATTTTAGGTCCACATTAATGAAAATTTGAAAAGCCAGTTTGACTGTTATTTAACTGTCATATCAAAACTTCCAAATAAGTTTGTCGATAAACTGAATGTCAGTGACACTAAATATCTTAGACTTAAATTGATGTTTGGAATATCAATTATAGCAAATTAAACAAATCTTTTCAAATTTTCGATAATGTAGGATGTAATTGATCTTTCTTGAAAATGTTAGTATGAAATTTAGACCATTTCATTTATTACGGTGAAATTTGGCTCTTATCTCCTTAATTTATGTATTGATTTTTGTTGTATTTGTTATTTTTTTATTTTATATTGCACATATAGTTTGCCCCCATAGCCTAAAAATCCTAGATCCGTCCCTGAAAAGAACTATGAAGTAGACCATTTGGCTAAGATCGCTTCGATTTAATGAGTCTCGAATGTGCTCATGCCAAATTGAAATGATTCCTTAAGCTAGCATACATAAAAAGGAAGTCCTGATAGTAGACATTACAACTGAATGGTATTATAATATATATAGTATTATCTTACTGTATGACTCTTATCAAAGGATAAGGATGACCAAATAAAGGTGATTAGAAAATCTGACAGATATGCGGTTATTGACAACACTATTTACCAAAGGTCATTCGAATGATGGAATCTCTCTCCTGAATTAAGTTCTCCAGATTAGTAACATCTTGGGCTTTTTGAAAAGCAATTTCTTTCTTTCTTTTTCCCTTCGGCTTCGGGAATTTTGGCAGCTTCCGTCTCCTTTTTTGGCATCAGTCAAATCTTGGCGTAACAAGTCTACTTGAGTAAGGGCATCTCGGGTGAAGGCAATTTGAGTATTTAAAGCCTCTTATTGCTTGTAATACTGAATCCCTAAATTAGAAAACTGATTGCATAAAGTACAAATAGAGGTAAAGTCCTGAGACAAATTAACAGCATAAATTATAATAAAACTTTATAAGTTAAAGTGATAAAGAAAAAGAATACTCACAACACATTTACGGTGGAGAGTGGTTGTCATCATAGAGTACATGGAGTGGTGATAAAAAAAATTCAATATCGTCATATAAAATGGCCAGATGTGCAATATCTTCATATATGGCAGGTATTTTCAAGGACATAGCATCTAACGTCACAACTATTTGCAAAGCAAGAGTCATTATTTTTCTAAAAGAAAGCAACTTAAGAAAAATCGGAACATCTGAAAGTAACTAAACTCACATTGGGATGATCATATATCTTATATGCTTACAGCTCTTCATTGCTTAATTTAGAAGAAGCCCGTTCCAAAGTGACCATAACACCATGGGTCTCAGTCTTCCCTTTCGCTTTCTCTTTTGCTTTTTCCTGCTTGAAGGTTCTCAAACGCTTAGGAGCACGCTCCTCCGTAGGGGTAAACTCAATATCAAGAACTTTTTGATGTTTCCCTACGAGGTTTAGGCAACCGACGATCGGAATTTTGAGCTTGTAAACACAATAGATTTGTTCAATCAATTCTTCTCGGTTTAGTTTCTCCAGTTTCATCCACTCCACTATATTAGGAACATTGGAGTCGAAATAACTGGAGCCCTCATGGGAAGAAAGGGAGGGAGTGAAGTCCAAATATCTACCTCCTTAGACAAAGGAAAAGGATGCGTGGAGCATGTGGCTTGTTCATAGGGTGCACTTTCTGGCAACTTTTTTTTATTACAACTTTAGGCTCTATAGAGGAAGGTACTGAAATCATAGGATGACTTTTTGGTATTTTTTCAAATCCAGGAAATGGAAGAGTTCCGGTGAAAGGATTAGTTGGAATTATTTCATCTTCTGACAAAGTTGGCCAGAAGAGAAGAATTATCTGCAGGGCCAAAAGGAATTTCAACTTCAGAAGCTTGGGGCACGCAGGAATGAGCTCGGTCCGAGTAACTTAGACTATGAGGGCTAAGGGACCTTCAGCTGAGGGTTTCATGCCCAATCCCCCAATGAGCGAAGAAGCAACAATAGCTTCTTGAGGCATCATAGTCTCATTCACCTTTTTTAATTTGAGCTATGAGTTGGAACGAAGAGACATATTCTCAGAATCGCCTGCATCCAACAAAATAAAAAAATGATAAATTAAGCTCACATTCTTCTCTTTGAATTCTTTTTGAGCCTTTGTAGATAATTTTGCCCTTTTTGGTTATAAAGACTGAATGGGTGTTAGTGCAGATCAGGCCAAACATTTTATGGTAAGACCATTGTTTGTTGTATGATTGTAAGAGCGTAACTCCTTTCTCCTTTGAAGTCAAAGTGCTAGCAGGTTTCCAAGATTCATAATTGCAAGGCATTTCATTCTATTTGGTTGCAAAAGGAAATCCTTAAGAATATGGGCCTTCAATGTTCGAAGCATTCTGTTTTACCCAAAACCACTTTGGGTTGCAATTCTTCACACTCTTTATTTTCTTGTCAATGAAGGATCGACATTGAGCGTTAATTGACCAGTAATGTTGGGATGCCAACAAAACCGAAGCAAAGGTCTGGTCATGTTAACACCTAACTTCAAGCATACTTTTGAAATGAAAGTAATTCTAGCCAAACATTCATAGTAATTTGACAATGGCTCAAGATGAATTTATTTAAGGCAGCAACAACTCCTCGTGGTAATGGAAAGTGCATATCCCATTGAAGATATCGTGTGAAAATGCCCAAAAGTGACCGGAGGAGGATTATAAGCTTTTTCATTTTCAAGAAGGAAGACTAATAGACATCTGTTCTAACCATGGGTAGAGAGCTACAATCTTAGGCATAGTATCTTTAAATAAGGTGGAAGGTTGAGAGAACACGTTTAAATTCATTTGTTTGGCTTTAGGAGGAACCTTTTTAGGGTTTTGAGCAAGAGCAGAGTTAGAAGCTTTTTTTAGATTTGGAAGAGGTAGTTTTTTATGGTTTGGGAGCCATGATGCGAAAAAACAAACAAAATCTTCTATAAAGCTTTCACAAAGTTAACAAGAAATGTAAAAAAGCAGAAAGAGGAAGCAAAAAACTTACAGAAATTGCAGAGAATAAGATGAAGCAAAAGGGTGCGAGCAGAAATCTTCACATTTACAATTTATAAAAGTAGGACGGATGGATCCCAAAGGGCATCATGTTTCATAACTATGGCCTATTCTTTAGATCTTCTCAAGAAATGAGGGATATGTAATAAGTACACCTATCAAAACGACATCGGTCAGACAGTTTATAAGAAAAGGAAGCGTCTGCAGAAGAAAGTGGGCTTCCAAATAATACAATATTGAGCTCATCTTTGCAGCAAAGTGATAAACAAAGCCCTAAAGATCTTCGAGACAAGCTAGGTTGGACATATTGATAGGGGTCAAAAACCCCTATCTTTGGGTACGGTTTTAGAACGGTTTTTAGCGTTATTTAGTTAATAAGCGAGCAATTCTCGCATTTAAATGCTTTTGTGCGAGTTAGTTAGAAATTGGAAATGTTTTATTTACTTTTCGTTGTTTAGGCTCGTTTTATGATCAATTTAGGCAAATACGGCCAAAATGTCATGCATATTATAATTCCGTTATCTTTTGAAGCTAATTGATCCGTCAAACGTCGCACCAAACGAAGCGTTTGCACAAAATAAGCGATTGGCGGGTCAATTTAGCCTTTGGACTAATGTTGTTTGGAGTTTATGTGCGTGTGCAGGTTAAAACATGATCAATTTCAGGCAAAAATCGTGTCTCGAGGACCCCTGGCAGATGCTCGGCGAATTGAGCATCGGTGAGCAGCCCAGGCGCTGCTCGGCGCGCAGCCCCGGCACTGCCCAGGCACTGCTCGGGCACTGCTCCTGCTTGCCGAGCAGGCTGTGCCTGCTCGCCGAGCAGACCTGCGGGAATTGGTCAAAAAGACCAATTCCGCCCCCACGACTTCACGATGGACCCCACGACTTCCTACCTGCATAAGGACACGAAATAGGTCAAGAAAAGGGCCTGAGCCACGCCTATAAATAGGATTTTTCCAATGTAATTAGGCATCTTTTATCTTTTGTAATTTTCTTAGCTTTTCATCTTGAGAAATCCTCTCCACCTCCTCCATATCCTTCAAACCTCCATTGAAGACACCTCTGAAGCTCCGCTCACCGAGGATTGCTCAAGCTCCATCCTTAAGTCCTAGGAAGACGCCTGCATTGGTAGACAGGTTCCCTGAAAGGGATTTTTCTTCTTTTATATTCTGTCTAGCCTCTGATACATGTTATGAATCCTAGGCTCATTGTAACTTCGTGACAATACTTTTCATCTTTGATATATATTATAGTTTTGTTTCTTCAATTGTTTTATTGCTTCAACCTTTGTTTTACGCTTTGTCTGATTGGTTTAACTCATTCGATAATCCCAAAATTAAGTTGGCACATATTGCGAGCTGAATCTGACCTAGTCAGTGCCTATAGGATTGACGACCCTATAGAAGATTAAGCCCAAATTGCTGAGCCTTAGAACTAGTTTCGGCCTTACAATGGAATCACGAACTAGGGACTTTAGGAGGATAGGTCGGGTTAATCGCCTCGGACACAAGTGACTTAGGTTTTAATTCAATTGCTTAAACAAATATATTTTCATTATCATTGTACCCCTTCATGTTCCTTCGGATAATTGCACTGGTAAAAGATCACTTAGGAGTAGTTTAACTTAATTAGGGGTAGAAGTAACTTAATTAGACGTAGAATAACTTAGTTAGAATCAGATAACTTAGCTAGGAGTAGTATAATTCAACCTAGGAGTAGATTAACTTAAGAAAAACCAACTCAAAACCCCCTAAGCCTAGATAACACCTGAAGCCAAGTAATCCGATACTTGCAGAAATAAATCTTGTGGACGATACTTGGACTTTCCAGAATTTTATTACTTGATAACGACGGGGTACACTTATCCCTTAGTGAGTCTTCTTTACCGAAGGCGCATCAAGTTTTTGGCGCCGTTGCCGGGGATTTATTTCTTCTGCAATATCGAACCAAAGGTCGATTTGTTAGTTTAGGCATTCCTTGTGAATATCCTTTGTTTATATCGTTTATACTTGTTTATATATAATTCTTTATAACTTCTATACTTGTTCATATCTTTTGTATTTGTTCTATATACTTTTACTTATCAACTTTTGTGCTAGAACTTCACTTTTTCTCAGCATTCTCTGATCAATAAATTGGCAAGAAAGAGTCGAGTGGCAAGCTCAAAAGTTTACTATCCCATCAAGACAATACATTCATGCCCTGGAGAATGAGGCTCCCAATCCCTCCATGGCCGACTTAAATGAGAAAATGGATATCTTGATGACGAAACTGAGCCTCAACACCAATGAAAGTGTAAGTTTTGTGGGTAATCACCAAAGGTATAATTCTAACCCCAATTCTTACAGCTTTTATGGTAGTGATTGGAGGGGACCTCAACACTCAAATCTGTCCTACGGGAACCCTAACATGTTGAGGCCTCCAAATAGGTTTGTTAATGAGCATAGGGAAAACGAATTGGGAATGTTCCCTTACGAACAAGCAAGCCAAGTTCCTCCATAACCCTCTAGCTCACGAGATGAGGTGCTGTCCCTTTTGAAAGGAATATCAGCCCGACTTACAATCAACGAGGAGGTTTGCAAGGACTTGAGCAACCAATTAGCTCAAATAAACCATGAGATGCAAGAGCAATCCCGAGATGCTCTCCCAAGCATAAAGGAAAACATAGAAATCCCACAAAGGGAATCAGCTCAAGCCATCTCCTTGAGGAATGACAAAAAGGTAGAACCAAGTCCACTATCACATGCATCACTCGAGGTAAGTGAGGAACCGGAAGCGGTAAGCAACCTCGGTTCAAAATCTGAAATTCTAAATCATGTGATAGAGATAAAAGATCAAATCAAAACTTGTGTATCTCAACTACCTTTTCCTCAAAAATTAGAAAAGTTTAGGTTTGCTTCATGCTCAGAAGTTTTCATTCTCTTCGACCTACTAAGAGAATCCAAAAGGGAGCAAACCAAACTTTTTCATAATATGTTTAAATTCGACCTCCTACTTTCATTAAACTTATTAGATGCTCTTAATCCGTTTTGTAGGTACGGGTTATTTCTCAAGGAGTTCGAGTTCCTAACGCGAGTAGAAGCTTACACCTAGGAAGGAACTCCATGTCGAGCTAACCGACTATAAAGTAGCGCTTCTTGGGAGGCAACCCAAGTTTGGATTAAACTTTTTCTAGGTTTGTTTTTCTTTTTAATTCAATTATAGATTTCTGTTTTTAACTTTGGTTAGTAAGTTGTCTTCTCCACCCTAACTTTTTGCACATGCGCTTGATGGTTTTAGATGCAATGTTGGAACTTATTGCATATTTTAAGTGTGAGGAGGAGGGGAAGACAAACTTATAAAAATTTGTATAATTTTTAAATTTTTGTGGCGTCGTGTCTAGTTTAGTTTAGCGTTTTCGGGTTTTATTTATGTTTTTGCATGTTTAGGACCTAAAACCGTGAACCTCCTTCGAATCTAAACTTCGTTATTTGTCCTTGAGGGCTGAGAACCGAATCTAAGATTGCATGACAACTAGTTTAGGTGTAGGACACAATCCTTGTATCTGTAAAAGCATGAGCTAAAGTTTGCATTTAGACCATACTTTTGAAGAAATGCTAAAATCATTACTTAGGTAGATAACTTAAGAATTGAAGGCATGTGATGTTAAACTTGAGTTTGGGGAGAACTAGTAAACACAAAATTGAAACCCAAAGAATTGTGAGTTGAATTTGAGCCTAAGAGCGAACATCAAAAAGCTCTTTTTCTTGACATTTTTGTGTGAATGCTTTGACTTGTGGAAAGATTACAGATTTTGCACCTAATACTGTGTTGAACCTACATGCAATGATTTGAGATGATAAACGATGAATCAGCCTCATTAGAATTAACCATTTCCTTTACCTTATTTTCTCTTTTTTCAACCACTCTAGGAAGCCCCTTTGAGCCTGTATTTTTGTAGCTTGTAGATTTTTTCTTTCGTTCTAACCCTTATTTTTGCAAACTATCACTTAGTTTGTTACTTAACCCAAGTTTTTGCAAAGCTCAAATTGAGCCTTTGTTTTCTTCTAGCGCTTTTTCCTTGTTTATGGCATTATAGTAGCAAGCCAAAAGGCTAAGAAGTGATTGAGCAATGCTACCCCGAAAAAAAAGAAAAAAAAGAAAGAGAAAAACAGAAAAAGAAAAGAAAAAGAGACGAACAAAAAGGAGAACTTCATTCCTTAGTTCTTAAAATCAAAACGTCTCAAGAAAAAAGAAAAAAATAATGAATAAAAAGCTCAGTCACTTCGTATTTGCTAAAGCCATTTGAACTTTGTTTTTCTAGCGCTAGAACTATTAACCCTTGTTGTACCTTTAACCCTCTAACCACATTACAACCCCAATTCGAGGCTGTTTTTGATATCATCGGAGTCATATAGCATAGTAGAGGAACTCGGATGAACGTGCAAAATCAACGTAATCCTAAGCAAGAACATAAGCCGAGAGTAAACACTTTAGCCACTAAAATTGTGTGAAATGAGTGAACTACCTATGGTGAAGTGTTTACTTAGCGATCCCCTCAAGCTCGTTTAATTGAACATGTGTCCTTTTTCTTAAAACATATGACCTATGATAATTGAAATGCGGCTTTTGGATATCGTGTCTCTACTTTGTATTTCCGAATGCATATAATTACAGATGCTCGAAATTGTGTCAAGCACTTAGTCAAACCGGGAGGTTTTCTAGCTTGCTTGTGATTGCGGGTTTAGTTTTTTTAGTTTACTTGGGGACAAGTAAAGTTTTAAGTGCAAGGAGGTTTGATAGGGGTCAAAAACCCCTATCTTTGGGTACGGTTTTAGAACGGTTTTTAGCGTTATTTAGTTAATAAGCGAGCAATTCTCGCATTTAAATGCTTTTGTGTGAGTTAGTTAGAAATTGGAAATGTTTTATTTACTTTTCGTTGTTTAGGCTCGTTTTATGATCAATTTAGGCAAATACGGCCAAAATGGCATACATATTATAATTCCGTTATCTTTTGAAGCTAATTGATCCGTCAAAAGTCGCACCAAACGAAGCGTTTGCTCAAAATAAGCGATTGACGGGTCAATTTAGCCTTTGGACTAATGTTGTTTGGAGTTTATGTGCGTGTGCAGGTTAAAACATGATCAATTTCAGGCAAAAATCGTGTCTCGAGGACCCCCGACAGATGCTCGGCGAATTGAGCATCGGCGCGCAGCCCAGGCGCTGCTCGGCGCGCAGCCCGGGCACTGCCCAGGCACTGCTCGGGCACTGCTCCTGCTTGCCGAGCAGGCCCTCAGAGGCCTGCTCAGGCGAGCAGGGAGCCTGCTCGCGACGAGCAGTGCCTGCTCGCCGAGCAGACCTGCGGGAATTGGTCAAAAAGACCAATTCCGCCCCCACGACTTCCTACCTGTATAAGGACACGAAATAGGTCAAGAAAAGGGCCCGAGCCACGCCTATAAATAGGATTTTTCCAATGTAATTAGGCATCTTTTATCTTTTGTAATTTTCTTAGCTTTTCATCTTGAGAAATCCTCTCCACCTCCTCCATATCCTTCAAACCTCCATTGAAGACACCTCCGAAGCTCCGCTCACCGAGGATTGCTCAAGCTCCATCCTTAAGTCCTAGGAAGACGCCTGCATTGGTAGACAGGTTCCCTGAAAGGGATTTTTCTTCTTTTATATTCTGTCTATCCTCTGATACATGTTATGAATCCTAGGCTCATTGTAACTTCGTGACAATACTTTTCATCTTTGATATATATTATAGTTTTGTTTCTTCAATTGTTTTATTGCTTCAACCTTTGTCTTATGCTTTGTCTGATTGGTTTAACTCATTCGATAATCCCAAAATTAAGTTGGCACATATTGCGAGCTGAATCTGACCTAGTCAGTGCCTATAGGATTGACGACCCTATAGAAGATTAAGCCCAAATTGCTGAGCCTTAGAGCTAGTTTCGGCCTTACAAGGGAATCACGAACTAGGGACTTTAGGAGGATAGGTCGGGTTAATCGCCTCGGACACAAGTGACTTAGGTTTTAATTCAATTGCTTAAACAAATATATTTTCATTATCATTGTATCCCTTCATGTTCCTTCGGATAATTGCACTGGTAAAAGATCACTTAGGAGTAGTTTAACTTAATTAGGGGTAGAAGTAACTTAATTAGGCGTAGAATAACTTAGTTAGAATCAGATAACTTAGCTAGGAGTAGTATAATTCAACCTAGGGGTAGATTAACTTAAGAAAAACCAACTCAAAACCCCCTAAGCCTAGATAACACCTGAAGCCAAGTAATCCGATACTTGCAGAAATAAATCCTGTGGACGATACTTGGACTTTCCAGAATTTTATTACTTGATAACGACGGGGTACACTTATCCCTTAGTGAGTCTTTTTTACCGAAGGCGCATCACATATGATATAGTATGAAATTAAGGCTCGGACACGTGGACCAATAAGGAGCTTTATAGATAAAGCATAACTACCAGTACACATGGTCCAATCACAAGACCGAATTCGAAAATTACACCCTTAAACTCTATGCCATGTTGTGATTTGTGGTAAAAAGAAAGGCGCACGAAATGAAAGCCAATCAGCTGTCAAAACGTGGAAAGCTACTTAATAGTAGGTACATTTCAGTTATCTATAAATAGTCATTCCTGAGAGAACACAATGTACGTAATCACATTCATTTAAACTCTACTTTCAAGTCTAGTAACATATTGATTTAAGCATCAGAGAAGGGATGCCAGACTCCGGCCCCTCTCTGACAATTTACTCATTTTATTCAGATGACCCCATTTCAGCCTAATCATCATATTCTGTAGATTGACAGACATTAACTTGCTTGCAGAGTCTCATGGTAGTATAAGATTTTCTTAATTGTATAGGTCTCAGACATCCATACCGTCCATTTGTTCGAGCTCTGGAAGCTCGTCTTGAGTCGTAGATAGTCTGGTGAGCTTGAGGGGGAGTGCAAAATAAGTAATATAAACTGCTTGTTTTGAGGTTAATGGATTAACCTTGATTAAGAGGAAGGTTAAATGGAAGGGATGAATTTCAAATGTAAAAACCCACCAAAAAAAATCTCCATTTAAGTCTCACCAAATCAATGGAATTTGGAGGTTAAGTTAACCTCCCTCCCCTCCCCTCACTTCACCTATCCTTCCATTATTTAGTTTTCTTCAACTCCATCCAAGATCCATAATATCTATACAACAACAACAACAACAACAACAACAAAGCCTTAGTCCCGAAATGATTCGGGGTCGGCTAACATGAACCATTATATAAAACCGTGAAAATCAAGTCGTGTCAGCGACACAGATTCGCTCCCTCCACTCCGTCCTATCCACTACCATATTTTCCTCAATTCCCAATAAACTCATATCACTCTCGATCACCCTCCTCCAAGTTTGCTTAGGTCTTCCCCTACCCCTCACCACTACATCCCTTTGCCACTCTTCGGTTCTCCTAACCGGCGCATCAAGCGCTCTACGTCTCACATGGCCAAACCACCTTAGTCGGTTTTCTCTCATTTTATTCTCAATAGATGTGACCCCTACTTTTGTCCTAATTATTTCATTACGCACCCGGTCCTTTCTCGTGTGACCACACATCCATCTCAACATACGCATCTCCGCCACCGACATCTTATGGATGTGGCAGTGTTTCACTGCCCAACACTCCGTACCATATAACAATGCTGGTCTAATTGCCGTCCGGTAGAATTTTCCCTTCAATCTATTAGGCATGCCGGGATCACAAAGGAAACCCGTAGCACTCTTCCACTTCGACCAACCAGCTTTAATCCTATGAGCAACATCTCCATCTACTTCTCCATCCGTTTGGATAATAGATCCTAAATACCGGAAGCAATCCGAGGCCTGAACAACTCTCCCATCTAGGATGATTGTCCCTGCCTCCCTACTCCTACGGCCGCTAAACTTACACTCCAAATATTCTGTCTTACTTCGACTCAACTTAAAGCCTCTAGATTCTAGAGTTTGCCTCCATAGTTCCAACTTCATCTCCACTCCTTCTTTCGTCTCCTCAACCAACACAATATCATCTGCAAACAGCATGCACCATGGTATACCATCTTGAAGTGAACTTGTTAGTTCATCCATAATGATGGCAAAAAGAAATGGGCTTAGTGCGGAACCTTGATGCACTCCAATCGTAATAGGAAACTCTTCAGTCTTCCCAACACTAGTACGTACACTCGTGCATACTCCCTCATACATGTCCTTTATGATGTCAATATATTTCCGCGAAATGCCTTTCCTTATCAAGGCCCACCAAAGTACTTCCCTTGGTACCTTATCATATGCTTTCTCCAAGTCAATGAAAACCATATGCAAGTCTTTCTTCTTATTTCGATAGTGCTCCATTAATTGTCTCATTAGATGGATGGCTTCCATAGTTGATCTTCCCGGCATAAAGCCAAACTGGTTTTCCGAGATCTTCACCGTCCTCCTTAGCCTTTGTTCAATCACTCGCTCCCAAAGTTTCATAGTGTGACTCATTAATTTGATTCCCCGATAGTTGGCACAATCTTGGACATCGCCTTTGTTCTTATACAAAGGGATTAAGGTACTTTTCCTCCATTCTGATGGCATCTTATTGTTTCTCCAAATTTTGTTGAAGAACGTCGTCAACCATTCGATTCCTCTTTCTCCCAAACATCTCCAAATCTCAATAGGGATGCCATCAGGTCCTACTGCTTTCTTCAACTTCATCTTACTTAATGCCATTTTGACTTCACCCTTTTGAATTCTCCGCAGGCATTCATGATTTATCATATCGTGATGGATACTTATATCTCCAACATCTTGTTGGCGATCTCCATTAAATAAGTCATCAAAATAGGACCTCCATCGTTCCTTGATATCCTTATCTCCAACTAGGACTTTCTGGTCCACATCCTTCACACATTTAACTTTTCCGAGATCTCGCGTCTTCCTATCTCTCATCCGAGCAATTCTATATATGTCTCTTTCCCCTTCTTTCATATCCAATCTTGTATACAGATCCCGATTCACCTTTGCTCTAGCATCTCGTATGACCTTCTTTACTTCCCTTTTAGCCTCTTTGTATTTTTCGTAGTTCTCGTCACTCCTACATTTCCCCAATAGTTTATAGGATTCTCTCTTACTCTTTACTGCTTGTCGTACTTCTTCTGTCCACCAAGATGTGTCCTTACCCGGTGGCATGCTACCTTTAGATTCCCCTAGAACTTCCTTCGCTACTTCCCTTATACTATGCTCCATCTTATTCCATATCGAATCTATATCTGAATCCATATTGCAAGTCCAAATATCTTTTTTGGTCATCTCATCCACAAATTTTTGTTGATTCTCCCCTTGCAATTTCCACCACTTAATCTTAGTCTCTACTTGAGGTGTTTGTTTTCTTATACATTTCCTACTTCGAAAATCTAGCACCACTACTCTATGTTGGGTTGTCGTACTCTCACCAGGGATCACCTTACAATCAATATAACTCTTTCTCCAAGCACTCCTTACTAAGAAGAAGTCAATTTGGCTCGCATTACCGCCACTCCGATAAGTCACTAAGTGGGATGTTCTCTTCATAAACCATGTGTTCATGATACTCAAGTCATAGACTGATGCGAATTCCAAAATATCATTTCATGCTTCATTCTTATCTCCAAAACCATACCCTCCATGAACACTCTCAAACCCATCTCGCCTAGAACCCACGTGTCCATTGAGATCACCCCCTAGTACCATTTTTTCATCCCTAGGAACCTGTTGCACCACTTCCTCTAAGTCATCGCAAAAAGCTTGACTTATAGACACATCTAATCCTATTTGTGGCGCATATGCACTAATGACATTCACAACCTCATCCCCTATTACTAGCTTAACACTCATAATTCTATCGCTCTTCCTAGACACCACTACTACCTCATCAATATACTCCCTATCAATAAGAATACCTACTCCATTTCTACCCTTATCCTTTCCTGAGTACCAAAGCTTATAACCCCAAGGAGCTATCTCTCTAGCCTTAGCTCCAACCCACTTGGTTTCTTGTAGGCATAATATATTTATTCTCCTCCTCTTCATAACATCTACAATTTCAGCTAATCTTCCTGTCAAAGAACCTATGTTCCATGTCCCAAAGCGTAACCTACTACCCTTACCCCTACCCCTACCATTACCGTGGACTAGCTTATTTACCCGCAACCCTTGCATATTTGACACCACCCCCGGGTCCTGGGGTGGCGCGCCGCTTCGGGGCGACGACCTAGCAACCCTTGCACATTTATCACTACACCCGGGTCTAGGAAGTGCAGCGCGTCGCTGAGTAGGGAACGCCCCAACGGTATTTATATTATGGTTCATGTCATAAGATGTGACTAAATTTTACGCTGGCCGCCACAAACCTACCGCAACCCTCCTCCTTTGTCCGGGCTTGGGACCGGCTGTAAAGGCCACCAAGTGACCCTCACAGGCGGAGTTAAGATCCATAATATCTATATTGTCTAAATATGATTCTAATGGAATATTTTTCTATTTATATTATCCACAGCAATATATATTGATGTATATAGTATATTATTTAATATAAAAAATAGTATAAAATTGGCTTAATATCCTCCCAGCCTCTTCAAGTTGGCCCAATTTTGCAACTAACCCCATACTTACACTTTTAACAAGTAACCCCTCAACTTGCTTATTTGGAACAAATAATCCCTCAAATTACTCAATTGGAACAAATAACTCATCAAGTTAGCTTATTTAGAACAAATAACCCCTAAACCCAAAAAAACATTCAACATAATATTACATTAGAAATAAAAGATTTCAAATTATCGGTTGATACATCTAACTAATCTAGTGATACATTAAGTAAAAGGCCAAAAAAAAAAAAAAAAAACTCCCGAAATAACCTATTTGATGAGTTATTTATTCGAAATAAGCAAGTTGGGAGAGTTATTTGTTAAAAGTGTAAGGACGAGATCAGTTACAGTATTGGGCCAATTTGAGAGGGCTGGAAGGATATTAAACCTATAAAATTCTTATAAGATTATTGTTCTTCATCGAGTTGTCTCAGGCATAAAAAAACCCTTTCAAAAGATGATTAATTAGGAGTGACATTCCCTTGATTGATTGTTACTTAGTGTAATCTACACTTTTGTTTTATTTTCCCAATTTTGTTTCTTTTTAGTTTTCCTTGTCTACTGAAAAGAAATTAAACGTCCATATACTAAAGTTTTAATAACTATTTTTCCAAAAAAGGATAGTATTAATATCTCTAGGGTTGTACTTGTAAATAAAATATATTAACTTCTGTGACAAATAGAAAATAACAAAAGGAAAAGGAAAACTGTAGAATCCTATATAGCATTTATTGGCCAAGAAATAAACATATGATGTGATCTGGGTCTGGTCCTTTGAATTTAAGGTTTTCCATGACTTTCCATGTTATTTTCAATTTAATACTTATACGGTCATGAAGTACAACTAGACTTACAATGTAAAATCCTGTCAAATATCAATGCAGCGTATTGTTCATTTTGACCCAAATTCAACATCTTCGACCTCACGGCTTTAAAATACGTCTGCATGCATGGGCGGATGTAGGGAGGGGGTCAAAGGGGGCATTTGCCCCCTTCATCCCATTTAAAAAAAAAAATTTAAATCCAAAAATAAGGGTTAAAGTGCAAAAATACCCCTAATATTTTGGCCAGGAGCAATTTTATACCTAACGTCTAAAATGGTACAATTTCATCCCTAATGTTGGAAGCCAAGAGCAATTTTACCCCTAACGTTGATAAATTGGGTCAATTTGAGAAATAATTCATCAAACTGTCTTCTCGGTCATGAATAATAATGTCTGAAATTGATCCAATTTATCAACGTTAGAGGTAAAATTGGTGCAAAATTATAAAATTGATATGCAATTGATGCAAAATAAAGAAAAAAATGACTGTATTTTATAATGGTGTCTGAAATTGATCCAATTTATCAACGTTAGGGATAAAATTACTCTTGGCTACAAACATTAGGGATAAAATTGCACCTGACCCAAAACGTTAGGGATATTTGATGCGTAACAACCCGAGAATCCCGGAAATGGATGATTACGAGTCGGAAACATTATAATTTACGTTATTTATAAAAAAAAATCATGAAAATAATGCATGACAATTGAACGATTTTGCATTTTTTGTCATAAAAAATTGAACAATTTTACATTTTTTGTCTAAATTTTTGTTACGTAGAATTTTGCCCCCCGTTCCCTCAAATCCTGGATTCGCCACTGTCTGCATGTATTGGATGTCCACCTTACTAATAAGTCTCCGTTACGCTCTTTCCATTTTTAATGTGAGATTCGGTTCATTCTTACCTCTACATCTCTTAGGTCGCTCATTATTGTTCAAGCCTACTATCCTAATGCCTCCCACTTCGGACCGGAAAATCCACCATACTCATACTCAATTATTTCCATAAGTTTGCTAATTGGGTTAGGGGTGGTGAAATGTACTAAGGATCAAAGGATCTGGATATTAAATGTTGAAAGAAGGTTAGGATCATACAGTGAGAGGTTGAAGTTGGAAAAAAAAAGTTAAAAAATTATGCTTTAGGGGATGTTTGTTTCAGATTTTTCAGACTAGAGTTTAGGGATTTAAATTCATTTTCAATCGTACAAAATATAGTGTTTGATTAAGTTTATACAACATCAACATCGTTCAACATTTTTTTTTGAAACAACTGAGTGCTTGTTTCAAATATAACCATATGGTTTCACCGATTTACAAATGAGTGTTTGTGGTTTTTTTTTGTTGCTAAAAGAGGACCAAGGTCTTTGCCATTAGCAAAACTAAGAACTTTTAAGTTGACAAATCTAAGAACTACATCTACTATGAAACTACGTTTTCGATTTTCCAAAAATTATAATTTTCGGAGCATTCTCTCTCTAAGCATGCACTTTCTCTCTCCTAATAAAAAAATACATAAATAACCTCAAAATTAAAATGTTTATCAACAGTCAAAATTAAGCATTCAATCTAAAAATCCCTAGTTTTGCTAACGACGATGACCTCAATCTTCTTTTGCAATAAAAAAATCATAGGTACCAATTTGGAAGGTTATATTTAGAATTTAATTTTTTTTATATAATTTATTTATTGATTAATTTAAAATATGTTTATTTTAGACATTTTACATACTAATAACAATAATTAATGATAATTTTACTAAACACTAATGATTAATTAGCTAATAACAAACTGCTAACAACAATAATAAACAACTAACTATAACAGCTAAGAGCAACAACAAAAAGCTTCTACCTAATAAGTGAACCAAACTATTAGAGTGTTTAAGAAAATACATGACAGTATGGTCAAACTTTAAAAATTCTAAGAAAAACATAATCCATAAAAAGCGAAATTATTAATGATCTGCTAGAAATTTAACAAAATTGAACAAAGTTAAAATTATGCTGAAAACATTTTAATATGTTAAATTAAATGTTAACCAAATAATTAATCAAGAGATAAAAAAAACAACATTTTAAAAAAACAACAACATTTTAAATAGATAAAAAAAATAAGAACAAAGTATAAAAAAAAATTCATGGTTTGTCTTATTTGTAAGTAGAGGTCTGTGGTTTAAAAGTTTACAAATAGAAATACGTGGTATGTTTTTTTACAAAACAAAGTATTTAAAATTAAACTTTTAAGTAATTGATGATAATTAAGGACATTTTTTAATTTTTTTAATTACATTTATATTTTGACAAAACACAAATCCTAAAATCAAATTGCAACTGTGTAAATGAACTTAAATATTAATTTAGTTCATAAACTGTCAAATTAGTAAATAACGTAAAATTCCACCATATTATTTATTGTTTTGATTTAGAAAGTTTGTTTTCAGGGGGTTGTGCTTTACTGATAAGTAAGAATAATTTTTTTAAGATAAAAATGTCTTTGGTTGTAATCAAAACGTAATTGTAATTGTAATACTTTATTTTATAAATAAAACGTACCACATATAATTTCATATTCCAAAGTTATTTGATTTTAGAAAAAGGTCAATTTTAAAAAAATCTTTGTGATTTTGCTAATGGAAAAAAAATCATTAGGTCACTGATTTTTTATTTGGATACATTAAGTCCATGATCATTTATTTTTTGTCTCATTAAACCATTGATGACCAATTAATAAGTTGAGAACATCTAATTCGATTGACAGGCTGTTATTCATTGCACATGCATTCAAAATTTGTGTTTTTTCACTGTTTGAAATCAGTTTTGGATATATAATGTGGCTATAGCAAAATTATAAAGACCTTAATTTAAATTGTAAAAATATATGTGGTGAAGCTCTTAGCCTAGTGGTTGAGAGCTTACCTATGCCTTGGATTCGAATCACGTCCGGGTCTGGTGAGGATTTTTTTAATAATTTCAAATACAAATGAAGTTAATAACGTATTCTTAACAGAATTAGATGTTCATAATTTAATAATTTGGTAATCAAAGGCTTAATGAGACTAAAAATAAATGATCAGAAACGTAATGTATCCAAATAAAAAATCAAGGGCTTAATGAAATAAAAAATGAAAAATCAGGGGCCTAATGATGCTTTTTGCCTTTGCTAATTGATAGATGAACATTTGTAGTTTTTGTTTTTTTTTTTTTTTAAAGAAGCCTAAAGTTTTTTTTCATTATCAATTTAATCAATAATCTAAAATAGAAAATTTTAAGAATTTATTATATTTTAGGAAATTTTAATTTTTTTAATTTTGATATCATTCCAATGTTGTTTGGTTATCAGAGAAAAAAAGTCTAAAAATGATAATTTTAAAAAATAAAAATTTCTTTTAAAAAAAAAATAAAAATGTAGTTTCGTGATACTAAACAAATTTAATTCTTAATTTTTTTTTTAATTTTGAAGTCATTAACGGTCAAATTGACAATGTCAACCTAAAGATCTTTAATTTATAAATGGAAAAAAAACATCACCCATTTGTTTTTAACACAAAAAAAAAATATAAACATCTGCAAATTAGCAAAATCATAAAAGATAAATATAATATTGCAATTTCTTTTAGTTACATATAATGCAGTTTGACAAAAGATTACATATTTCTATTTGTATATTATTATTTACTATTTAACTTGTTAAATATTTATAAATAATATTTAAATATGTCATTCAGTATATTAAAACATGATGAAAAATATGAGTCTATGGCCAACTCCACCAAATCTGCTCTCTTTTACTAGTCCAAAACATGCCCAATTGAGAGCATGCCTACATGGATAACTAGACAAGACCCAAAGGCATATAAGACATTATATCATATACTCAACTTCGATGAATAGAAAGGATCATTAATGGTAAAAAGACTCTCAGGCCCAATAAAGAGCAAGCTTACATGAACAACTAGCCAAAAGCCCAAGGGTATAGAAGACATTACACCACATACTCAACCATATAAATAGGAAGGATCTTTAGTGGTAAAGGGACTCTCGAAAATTACGCTTTCTTTCTCTCTCTCTCTCTCACTCTCTAAGTTGTTATTGTCTCTACCTGGAACTAACTTGACTATCAGAGTGCATTCATGGACCGATCCTAGTGCAGATGAAGACCGATGACAGAATTGTGAGCAGAAATCACACTTCTCCATTATTTGGTGCGATGAACGTGGAGTAGCACACGACTCCGTTCATCTTGTTTTTCAAACTCTTTTCCTCCCAACATTTAGTATTCCCTCAATACCAATGGTTGATTCTCAAGCAATTCTTATCCCAGTAAAAAGGAAATGGCGAATCCCTCGAACCCAAGCACGATCTCTCCCTCTCTTGACAACCGTCACGGGCCTGAGATGCCACCGTAGAATTTGAGTCCCCTGCTTGTAGAAACCATAGAACCATTGAGACAACTCATCAACATGATGAGGAGCTTTCAAGCCACTCAATCCATTCAAATCGCATCATAAAAGAAGCTACTTTATCAGTAGTAAACCTTCCAAGACGACAACTCATCCAAAGAGCACGATTCCTTCCCTGTTATGCTTTTTGGAACGATGACACCGATAATGCACTACAAGGAAAACATTATCACCAATACAATCGATCGATGAATTTTTGTGTGTAGGAATCACCGACGGAAAATATGCGTCGGAAGTTACTTATACATTCATGGAATGTGTAGGGCATTTTTGGTGGGATTATTCTCACCCCAAATACCACCACCTTTAGTAGGTGATTTTTAGTGACGGTGATATTACCAATATGTGATATTAGTTACCGATAATAAAATATGTAGGAGCCTAAATTTTATATATATATATATATTAACACAATAAAAAAAATTAATTAAAAAATAAGAGTATATATAAATCACATTTTCCCTTTTAGATAGCTCTCTTAACCCTAATATCATCCTCTCTCCCCAATTATAGCCAAATATCCTAAAATGCCCAATCGACCTCGCCACTCTCTTCATCGATGCTAGTTTCCATCAACATCGATGCCGCTTCGCTCGGTCTTATTTCAGCTCTGTTGGTCTACTCTCCATGATCTATTCTCCAACTAGTAAGATTAAGACTTGAACTTGTTGCATTGTTCTTCTTCAAAAGAACTCTTTTCTAAACAAACTTCCTTTTAATGTTGGTATATATAAACAACAATCCTTTCTTTTTTGGAGAAGATTTCTCTGCTTCCATAACTAGCTCGACCAAGAGAAGGAAGTCACCAAGAGCAACTTCAGAGTCTTCGGGGTAACAAGTTCAACTGTTGACTATAAGAAAGGTTCTAGCGGTAAAGTAAAGAAAATCCCCCCTCCTTGCTTTAATGCTGCAACCACGAGATAGAGTTTATTTTTCACTAATTTTTGGCTTTCTTCCTGGTTGATAATATTTAAGAGAAAGTATATTTGAAGGAACAAACTGAAATAAACTAAACTATCCAAGTGGAATGAATACAAATACTTAATGACATTTTAAGTGCATTAAAATATGGTACCAATATAGAATAATGAATACAGGTAACTAATGATAGATTAAGTGTTTTGTTGAGTTTGAATTTGATGTGCTTGAGTTTGAGATTGATCCCTCAATGCCTAATTTTCTTTGCAATACTTAGTTTCATTCCTCAATGTCTAATTTTGCTCCACATATGTACCATATCACCTCACTTTCCCTTGATGTAGGGCTTAGTGTATGCTAGGAAGTGGATGGCTTTTTGCACATGTGCAAAAGACGTGTCATGCTAGAGTGACTAGTCTTTGGTTCTGTTGTTGGCTCGTTGTGCAGTGCGTTTCGAGGTTCAAAATCATCGAACCATATGTGGATAGACTATTGGAAATCAATGCCACACGACGCGTGGAATAGGCTACACAACGTGTGGCTCTCTTTTACGCACTTTTTGTGCCATTTATACTTCACACGTCGTGTGGATTAGACCACACAACGTGTGAATTAGCAAACTTTTGGCAGGGAGTTCAAATTCATACCCACACGCCATGTGCTATTTCACATGTCGTGTGAGTGGCTTTGCCTACTTGGTGACAAGCTTACATGGTTCACACATTGTGTGGACCGTTTTCCTTGGACTATATTTTAAAATTAATTATATAGTTTTTATTTACATATACTTGGCCAACAAAATATCTACAATACTTGCGTACAACATAGACATAGAATAAGTAGTTTGAAATTGAGTGAAAAATCAGCTTCACATTTTGACAATCAGTTTGCATTTAAGGAATTGCGAATCACAATTTTATATACTGGTTCGTAATTTATATAAAATTTGAAATAAGTTTATGTTTTTGTCGGATTTAGTTCGCATTTTGTAGATTGCGAAACACTACACAAAGAGTTCCTTCACAACTAGGTCACAATTTATACTAAATGCAAATGATAAAAGTTAGTTTCTAATTTAACAAGCTGGTTCGCAAATGGCGATTTGCGAACAATGAAGCGTAGGTTAAGTGTAACTAATTGCGTACAACACTTGCATATAATTAATCTAGAATTGCAATTGAATATTATGTATTTAAAATTAATAAAAACTTACATGATGTTAGAAATCAATAAGCATTGGTTTCATTTTTAAAAGTGACTTGGAGATGAATGGTGTGTTGTTTGTTGCATTATGTGTTGTGTTGTTGTTTTTTATTTTTTTATATATATATATATATATATACACTAAAAGTATTTTAGAAATATGTAGGAGGATGTTTGTTTCAACTTTTCGGATGAGCGTTTAGCGTTTCACTCTAAACCGCAGAAAATACAGCGTTTGGTTAGGTTTATATGACCGCAATGTTTAACATTTTCTCTGGAAACTGCATCGTTTTTTTAGCTTTTTACAAAAATCTCATTTTTTGAGCTTTCATAAACAGCTGTTTGTAGTTATTTGTTATCGATAAAATTATCTTTCTTATTTCCACAAAATATGTTTCTTCTTTAACATTATTTATATTTCTGTAACATAATTATCGGAATAACCAGGTTTTGTTTTGTTTAATAATTTATTTTATTTAGATTATTTTTTATTAATTTGTGTAATACATTTTTTATTTATTTTATAATAGGATAAAGTGTAAAAATATCCCTAACATTTATAGCTAGGAGCAATTTTACCCTTAACGTCTAAAATTGTACAACAATACCATCTAAAGTTGGCAGGCCAAAGCAATTTACCCTTAACATTGTCAAGTTTGGTCAATTTGAAAAATAATTCATCAAATTGTCTTGTTGGTCATAAATATTGTTATCTACACTTCACATGTGCGTTTTTTTTATCATCATTAGCAATAGATCACAAACATATGGTTAGATGTGAAAAAAATTAAAATTAAAATATTATTTTTTGTACGGGTTGGACAAAAAAATTTCAAATATTTTGCCGATTTTAATTTTTAATTTTATTATTAAATCATAAAAAATATAAAATCTTTTTGTATGCAATTGATGTAGAATAAGAAGTAAAATAGCTGTGTTTAATAATAATATTTGAAATTGACCCAACTTGCTGATATTATGTGTAAAATTGCTATTTGCTGCCAACGTTAGAGGTAAAATTACACAATTTAGACGTTAAGTGTAAAATGGCTCATGACCATAAACGTTAGGAACATTTTTGCACCTTATCCTTTTTATACTTTATTTGTTGGTTAATTTAAAACATGTTCATGTTAGACCTTTTAAATACTAACAACAACAGTTTAATATAATTTTACTAAATACTAATAATTAAACAACTAATAAGAAACAGTTAACAGTAATAACAAATCGCTTACTGTAACCGTAAACAGCAACAACAAACCGCTTACTGCAATCACAAACAGTTAATAACAATAGCAACAATAACTATTAGATAACAACTGAACCAAACAGACCCAATAATTTGGTAGTACATATCTAAATCACTCTAAAAATATAAATTAGCTTGTTCATTAGAGCAGATTTGTAAATTTCTCCCACTCTAAAAATTATAAATTAGCTTGTTCACAATAATTTGGGTTATTTTCCAATGTGAGCAGCTAAATACCGCACTCAAATTACTATCACCGCCTTCATTTGGATTTTTTGCCCTTCTCATAATTTTGATCAAAAACTAAAAATTCTCTCTTCAAAATCATAAACCCGAAAAACAATAATTGAAATTATGAAAATAATTGACGTGTAACAACCTGAACCACGAAAATGGACGATTACGAGTCGGAAACATTAAAATTTATGTTTTTTTATCAAAGAACTCATGAAAATAATACATATTTTTCATGACGATTTTGTATTTTTTGTCACAAAAAATTGGGGAATTTTGCATTTTTCGTCATAAAAAATTGAACGATTTAGTATTTTTCGTCACTAAAATTTTTACGCTTTTGCACATTCAAAATTTGGCCTAAACGGATGCGGCATCCATTCGGCCCATGGTGGGGACGGACGTGGCACTCCGCCCCACCAATGGTGAGAACGGATGGCGCATCCGCCCGGCCCATGGTGGGGGCGGATGCGTCATCCGTTCTTGCCATGGGTCGGTCGGAGTGCCGCGTCCGCCCCCACCATGGGCCGAACGGATGCCGCATCCGTTTAGGCCAAATTTTAAATTTTTCTCTCAAATTTTTTTTCTCAAATTTTGAATCAAAAATTATACAAAGGGTAACATTGTCAAAAGATGGCGGTAGTAAGGAATTTAAGGGCGGTAAATAGCAATACCCTTTTCCAATCAAGTTTGATTCATTTAAAAAAATACAAAAAAAAAAAAAAAAAAAAACAAAATTATATATTAATGAAATTGCAAGTTGTTTCTTTCAAATATCTACAATAGTTTCACACTTTAAGATATCTTATATTGGTTAACCACCTTTGCTAAACATGAAAATGGTAATACTAAAACAAGTTAAAACTAGGATTCAACTTCTAATTTCTAACTAAAACCTAAATTAACAACATACCATAAATTCACAGAAAAAGATGGAAGCTTTATTTAATGGTATCATGGAATTCTCGTGCAAGTTCAATCATCTTCAACTAGGGTCTTCTTCTTCTTCCTCCATTAAACCCAGAAAGAAAGAAATAAAATTTACAGAAACCCTAATAAAGTGGTCCCTCCCAACCCAAGCTGATTATATGATTCCACCACCAATGTTAAAAAGACAAAAAGTTGTTGTCCCTACCTCTCTCATATGCCCCACTCTTCACCTTTCATCCACCAAAAGAAAAAAAAGGAAAAGAAAAAGATTCCTCTGTTTGTTTGTACCTCTCTTCCAAGTTCCAAACCTCTTGTCTTGTTTTTCTTTCCTGTCATTTCATTTCATTTCACTTCCCCCCTAACATTTTATCACCTCCCAAACGGTCTTTCTTCCTTTCTGCCCTTTAATTTTGTATTTTCTCCTTCTGGGGTGCTTCTCGTTTCATAAAAATCATATCTTTTGGATTTTTGAGAGGTTAAACTCCATTTCCCTCTTCTTCCAAGCAAACCCTTATTCTACTACCTTTTGGGGGTTTTTTTTTTTGCACTGCATTCTAGTCCATTACCATTACCCACTTTTTTCTTTCTTCCCTTTCTGTTGTGGATTGGACTTTACTGTTCGTTCTTAGGTAGCTAGATAAGAGAGGTTCTTCTACTTTGATTCAAATTTTGAGCTAAAAGGGGAAATAAGATAAAGGGTTTGCTTCTTCTTTTCTTTAATTATGATTCTTCAATTTGGGGTTTCAATTTAGTGTTATTGGGTTCAAACCAGGAAGGGGGAGGAAGGAAGGGACAAAGAATGCCGCCGGGGACGGAAGATGGAGTTCAATACTCCTTTGCTTTGGAATATAATGGTCCTCCGATATCCTACGATCTCCCACGCGCCGTTCCAATCAACGTCAGCAAAATCCCGGTTGCTGCCGTCGTGTCTCAGCTCTCTCTTCCGGATAAACTCACTTTGCCGGTTGTTAAACCTTTGTTGCCTGCCGATCCAGGTAAGAATCTCTCTAAAGAGCTGAAATCTACTGTGTCTCAAAAGGAGCCGGGATCCGATGAAGCCGCCACTACAGTATCGCCTACTTCTGTTATTGAGAGAGCTACAGAGAGTAATCAAGATTGTGGTTTGTCCGGCGAGCTTAGTAGCTCAGGTGGTTTAGAGTTTTCCTCTCGGCGGTATGGGCCATCTTCTATTAGTAACGAGCTTTCCACTGAGTTGTTGAATGGGACTAGAAGCTCTAATACCATCGAATTTTCTGGAAGTCTCGATAATAAATCGCGGGAAAGTTCAGCGAGATTGAGGGTTTCGAATGAACTAAATCAGGATTGGGGTTCAAATGAATCAATTTTGAGCACTGATTACCCGTCTTCCCGGGTTTCTAGTCATAAACCTTCTGGGGAGTGTCAATTTGAAGTGAATGGAGATGGTAGGCGAGCCCAAGTTGTTACTTTTCGTGATATCGGATCAGATACCGGGTCTGGTGCTGATGAAATTGATGATAATGAAGAGTTTAGTGAGGACGAGCCAAGGTTTTTCCGGGTTCGAAGAGAACCACAGAGTAAAGGAAAGAAAGGGACTTGTTATAGGTGTTTTAAGGGGAGTAGGTTTACTGAGAAAGAAGTTTGCATTGTTTGTGATGCCAAGTTTTGCAGTAATTGTGTGCTTAGAGCTATGGGGTCAATGCCTGAAGGAAGAAAATGCGTTACTTGCATTGGGTATCCCATTGATGAATCGAAAAGACCTTGTTTGGGGAAGTGCTCTAGGATGCTTAAACGATTGTTGAATGATTTGGAGGTTAGACAGATAATGAAAGCTGAGAAGTTATGCGAGGCGAATCAGTTGCCCCCGGAGTTCGTTTATGTGAATGGAATGCCCCTTTGCCATGAGGAGTTAGTTAATTTGCAGACTTGCACAAACCCACCAAAGAAGTTGAAACCTGGAAACTATTGGTATGATAAAGTGTCTGGTCTTTGGGGAAAGGTGAATATATTGTATAATATGAGATGTTCGAATTTTTTCGTACTTTAGTTTAGTACATTCTATCATTTTTCTGTTTGATGATTGTGTTGATTTGAATTTAACAGGAAGGGCAGAAGCCTTCTCAGATCATAAGTCCTCATCTGAACGTCGGTGGTCCTATTCAGGCAGAGGCTAGCAATGGAAACACACAAGTTTACATAAACGGTCGGGAGATTACAAAAGTAGAGCTTAGGATGTTACAGGTAGAGAATTTTACATGTTCTCCTTGTACCAAATGATTAATTTGGGGTTTGTTTTATTGAAATCTTTCTGTTCAACGTTGCAGCTAGCAGGAGTTCAGTGTGCTGGGAACCCACACTTTTGGGTGAATGAGGATGGATCATATCAAGAAGAGGGGCAGAAGAACACTAAAGGTTACATTTGGGGCAAGGTATGTGTCATATGTGAATGTACAACTCTGAAATAATGTCATCCATATTTTGGCATTTGTTGATCGTTGAGTTACTTTTCAGGCGGGAATGAAGCTGGTTTGCACTTTCTTATCACTACCTGTTCCTTCTAAATCATCAAATATTTCTGGAGAACAATTTAGCAGTATGACAAGTAGAACTGTCCCTGACTATCTTGAGCAGAGAACACTGCTAAAAATTCTATTAGTTGGATACATTGGATCTGGGACAAGCACTATTTTTAAGCAGGTGATAAAGTAGTGGCTTTAAACTTGCCTTTCTTTCAGTATTACTCGTGTGACGAATGTGACATCCGTTCACATAGTTGCATATGATTGGATTTTCATTTCTATCCAAGGATATCTAAATTTCGTTTTGGAAAATTGGTGATAGTTGATACAGTTCTGGATTTATCTTATTAAATTGAAAAAACCCAAATGGTAAACTAGGATTGAGATTTGAGACTGAGCAGGCTACAGAAGATTAGATTATGGGTTTCCTGAACAGGGTGCAATGTAATAAGGTTTATTTATTGCCAATCCATTGAAGGGTTTCTGGATATGCTGAGCTTGGGTAACTAATTTTACAGAGCTTTTTCATAATATGTGGCCATTTTTGGAGTAAATTGTTGTAAATAAGACAAGATATTACTGGATTATGGTATATAGATAGATTTCTGAATCCCTATTGTTAATTGATTTTTTTAAGAGTTTTGGGAAGATGGTCATTCTGGTGATGCCTTAAGTTGAGAACTTAACTGATAGACATGCTTAATCAATAAAAAAAAAAGGGCGGCCCGGTGCATTACGCGTCCCCGCAGGGTCCGGGGAGGGGTCCCACCACAAGGTGTACGGGGGGCAAGCCTTCCCTTGCCAAATTTTTTGGCAAGAGGCGGCTCCTAAGACTCGAACCCGTGACCTTCGGTCACACGACAACAACGCTTTACCGTTGCGCCAAGGCTCGCCCTCAGACATGCTTACCCCTCAGACATGCTTAATCAATAATCAGAAAAAAATAATAATCAATGCACTTAATTGTAATGTTCCTGTTTTTTCATTTTTATTTTTCAGGCCAAGATTCTTTACAAACCTGTTCCTTTCACGGACGATGAGCGTGAAAGTATTAAATTGACAATTCAGAGCAATGTGTATGGTTATCTCGGTATACTACTTGAGGGACGTGACCGTTTTGAGGAAGAAAGTTTGGCTGAGATGTTGGAACAACAATCTTCCGAGGAAGCTGACCTTGGTGGTATGTCTATCCTTTGAGTCTCTTCCATTGTCTACTTGTGAAAATCTGCTTTATTATGTGCAAATGTACATTAACATAGAAATCCAAAATGTGTAATTTTTTTTAAAACCAAGTCTTTTTCTCCTTCAGAGGTGGACATAGCTTTAGATGGAATAATAGTGTTTGCTTTGGTGCTTTAGCATCTGTTATTTGAATTTGTTCTTTGATAATTAGGTTGATTTTTGTTACTTCATTTCCTTTTTTGTTTTCCAATGAAATATTGGCCACAAAAGGCAATTGTTTAATGCAAAATAGTACTTTCTTGGTAATGAGTTGTATAAGGCTCAGAGTCTATGCAAGTGCCTGACAAAATCAATAATGGTTTATGACAGGGGAAGGAGATAACATCGATCAAATAACTATCTATACAATTGGCCCGAGACTTAAAGCATTCTCTGATTGGCTTCTAAAGATTATGGTATCAGGAAATTTGGAGGTGATTTTTCCAGCGGCAAGTCGGGAATATGCACCATTGGTTGAAGAATTGTGGAAGGACCCAGCTATTCAGGCCACATACAAGCGGAAGCAGGAATTGGAAATGCTGCCTAGTGTTGCTAGTTATTTTTTAGAAAGGGTAAAATCATCCTTCAGGTTCCTTTGCTTGGTTAAACCTGTTAAATCATTGATATCTTTCCTCATACTATTCCCTCCAGAGTTTATTGGGGTTATCATGTGGTTTGTTACGCTGTCTTTGAACCTTATATAGCTGAAACATCGGCAGATTTAATTTGATTCATATATTTGGGCTAATAATTGAGGTTTATTGAACTGTTAATTACTTTAACTTGAGCTCTGATGCAATTGAGTCTTAACTGGCGTTGCAACTGTTGTTAGTCTTTTTATATCATTTGTTACTTCTTTGAAGAACGGTAACTCAGCGGAAAAATTTATTTGCAGGCTGTTGATATATTGAGGACAGACTATGAACCCTCACATTTGGATATTCTTTATGCTGAGGGGGTTACTTCATCAAATGGGCTTGCTTGTTTGGACTACTCGTATCCCCAGTCAGCATCTGATGATAAATTTGATACTGATGATCAACATGACTCTTTGCTCAGGTAGATCTTATTATCCAATTCGGTTTCTAGTCTCAGTATAGGCAACTGTTTTTGTGCACATCATTGTGCTAGCGCATCGAGATATGATCAATTTATGATGGATCAAATTACGAACTGTTGTAATCTAATAGTTTTGTTTGAGTGATTATTCTTGTTATATATTTGTGAAATTCATCGTTGGTTGTTCATAGGTACCAATTGATTAGTGTGCATGCACGGGGCCTTGGAGAGAACTGTAAATGGCTCGAGATGTTTGAAGATATCGGGATGGTCATTTTTTGTGTTGCATTAAGCGACTACGATCAGTACACGGTTGACGGAAACGGGTGTTCTACTAATAAGATGTTGCAAAGTAGGAAATTCTTCGAAACCATTGTTACTCATCCCACATTTGAGCAGATGGATTTTCTCTTAATACTAAATAAATATGATCTCTTCGAGGACAAGATCGAGCAAGTGCCGTTGACTCAGTGTGAATGGTTTGATGGTTTCCGTCCTATAACAAGCAACCATAGATCCAACAGTAACAGCAATAGCATCAACTGTAATCCGTCACTTGGTCAGCTGGGTTTCCACTATATAGCAGTGAAATTCAAGCAACTTTACGCGTCACTCACAGGAAAGAAGCTGTACGTGTCCCCGGTGAAGGGGCTAGATCCTAATAGTGTTGATACAGCTCTTAAATATGCAAAGGAGATATTGAAGTGGGAAGAAGAAAGACCTAACTTCAGCTTAAGTGAGTATTCATTATACAGCACAGAAGCAAGCTCCTATTCCCCTTGATTGGTAAGGTTGTAAATGGGTCCTGCCTGAGGAGCTTCGAGAAACTTCGCCAGTGGAACCTCAGATCCGCGTGTCTGCCACTTGTGTACATATAATGGCATGTAAATGAAGAGTAAGTCGTCACAGCCGTACCGTAAATTAAGTAGCTAATGTCATTGCTGGTGCTGTAGTGTATGCGCATACAGTTTTAGAAGACATTATTATACGGTGAAAGAATGAATCCGAGTTAGTTATTTTTTGTTTTAACCACGTGTGTAGTTATATTGCGTCTCTGAAACAGGATTCGAGTATTCATTTGTAATATATGATGGTATTACATTTGATTTCAGATACTGGTATAATGTACAAACTAACCACCTTTAGCTGCAAGCCTGCAACCTTAATTTGTTTGTAAGAATGGATCTTTAGCTTAAGAAGATGATGGATTTCAACTAATACATTCCTTAGTGCACGGATTTTTCACTTGGAGATTCCTGCAATAATGTCCATGACATCTTTGTTCAAATTTTGGGCAAAACAACAATTTGAGTAGTTTCGAATAGAGACATTAACTTGCATTTCAATTATTACATTAAATCTCAGGATGATCGAACATAAAACTCAATTAATTGTTAATTATCTAATCTCCTGGTGGCTTGAAAAGTCTTGAACGGTTAACAATGTGTTTGAAACTTGCATTTTTTAAAAATTCAAAAGGGTTTTTAATCTAAAAATTATAATTTTAGATGCAACTGAATTAGATCAAAACAAAATGATAAGGATTTGATGTATGGAATGAAAAAGTCAAAGACTCAATTCACTAAAATCTGAATCATCAATCTCGAAATGCTTTTTTTTTTCCCCAGTTTAGTACGTATTAAAATTTTGTAACTATAACAAAATTACACCCAAAAATTGGAAACAGTTGATTTAAGAATGTTTAAGGTTCAAAAGATTTGTGGCTCAGACTTTGTGATTTATCAAATTTACAAAAAGAAAATTGTTATCATCTTCTTCTTTTTGCTTTATACAAGGAAATGACTCCCACATGGCTGGACTCTTGAAACATTCCCACATAGGTTAGATTCCGCCTGCCCTTATTAAAGTCCTATAGGTCGAGCAATGTATAAGCCCTCTCGTAAGACCCCCTCCGAGGTTTTGAGGCTTTTCCTGACCGTGTGCAGGAGATACCCCTCCAGCCCTTCCCTTGGACTTTTTGTAACAAACACAAAAAAGGAAAAACATGTAAACTTTAGCTTTCCCAAATTGAAAGAAAAATATCCCCAAAACTCTCCAGTTGGAGAGCCACCCATGATTCTGCAGAAATATAACCAAAATCTTCATTCTTCAGTCATCTACAAAACTGTATCTAGCCTGCTCCTCTGTATTCAGTAATATGTTTTTCACAGCCCAACCAAGTTCTGTCATTTTCTCATCTAGTAAACACGAATCCCTTAATGCTGATACCTTGCTATTTTCAATCAATTTACTCCACTCTGTGAGAGCTGAGCCATCTGTATCACAAGCCCTGAACCTACTATATGACAGCGCCTTGCGAAGGTAGCATGCCTGCAAACATCTACACCTATCAACAAAACAGAAAGCAATATAGCCGACAAACCCTTATCAACTATACTGGTTCTTCTTTCGAGTTCGTTTTTACCTGTAGCAAACCCATCACGATATCTGCAGTGCCTGCTCCCTCACGTAAACACAGAAGAATACCTTGCTGAAAATTCATCAGGAAAACAGAGGGAAAGATGAGTTGACCTTTACAAGGGAAACAGTTAGTTAAAAACGGATACATACTTGCTTAGTTCTTGCCCATCCTATGTACGAGTTTTCTATACATAGAAAATAATAGTCTTCTCCTGTTAAAGTATGCATCGCCATCATTGACAATTTGTGTATCTGGTCTTTGATGTTTAAGCATCCTATTCTAATAGGCCATAGTTCCTTACCTGTTCAGGAATGTAAGGATAAGCTTAACTGCATGTTCAAAGTGTAATACGTATAAAACAAAGAACTAAATCATAATTCACAAGCATGAATCTTGAGACAAAATCTCACCCTTGCTTCGAAGAAAATTGATTCCCTCCTTTTTGCTCACTTCTGCAGGTGAAGGTACGTATCCTAACTCAATCCATGAATTTAGTATAATTTCAAGCCTATCCTGGATAGAGGAAAAAGAAAGGAGTTTGCTACTGAATCAATCCAGCTTTAGATAGGAAATCCGTCCTGAAAGCCAAATCTACAATCCAATCTATGCTCTCTAAGAATCGCATGTGTAAAGGATAACAAGAAGGCGATACAAACCTTAGTTAATGTCTGTAGATAGACATGTTTAAGCCCTTGATATATTCCAAATAGGTCTATAGCAGCAAAAATGGGGTAAACAACAAAAGGCAAGCCTGCAAGCAATCTTGGATATTGATAACACGTCAGGAAAATAAGATGACATAAAGTTCAGTGATCATGTACAAAAGAAAAAAGAACGAAGCTTACAATTGTTTTTAATTAATTTCAACACAAACAATTGATCATACGACATAACCTTTCAGGAGTTCATTTAAGCTACAGGGGTCTAAAATATAGATAAAGCAGATCTATTAGTAATCTTGAACTGTTTTATTTATAAATTCGCATAAATTAATGAAATTTAAATTCTGGTCAGCTGGTCCCAAGCCCGAGTGAGGAGGGTTGTAATAGGTCCACAGCCAACATAAAAATTGTAACGTCTTCTGCATTGATTCGTCTGATGATATAGGGAAAACAATACATATGGCTGACTGCAATCAGTTGTGAATACAGCTCTGTTGTTATTGTCGATGTCATTCCTTACTAGCTAAATTTTCCTTAAAAAAGGTACTACTTTTTCCCCAAGACCATTATATATTCAGAAAGAGGTAAAACCTTTGATTGTTCTTGAACAGCATATTCAACATTGCGGCAAGCATGAGTCCTAGATTATCAAAGCACACTGTTTGTATCTGAAACCCATACCAACTATGAGGATATAATCCAAATTGAAAAGATAGGCAGACAACAAATACACAGCAGAAAAAGTAACAACCTGTGCTTTTGCTGAAACTTCACCGAGGTTATCTGCTATTGCAAAGCTTCGATGAACAGCAGACTGCATATGGAACAACAATATTAGTGCTCCGCCTCATGTATATGAACTAAATTAACTGTTAGTGAAGGAGTGCTTCGCAAAACTGGGGCCTCTGAGAATGATAGAATAGAAAGCATTTATGAATATAAAAGTTTCAGTCATTATCAATAATGGCCTCGATATAGCTCTGAGCATGTATACATTTTGATTACTCTCTCATCCCAAATTGATAGACTACTAGGCCATTTTGGTCCATCTCATATTGTAGAGAACTTTCCTTTTATAAAAGGAAGTTATTTATAGTTTTTCTAATATCCCCCTTATTTAATAATCAACAGAGTACATCAAATGAACTTGAAATTATAAATATTTTACCAATCCCAAAACCAACATTATTGTAAATTTTAATAATTTAATACTTATCCACTCATATTAGCAAGTTAAATAAGGATAAATTACAAAACTTATGTGTAAAAAGCGTATTTCAACTATCAACTATAATTTTTTAAACCATGACTGAAAGTGATCTACTATTATTGGACAGAGAGAGTATTATTATTTTTGTAGTTTGAAAGAGTTAGAAGTTTAACAAAATTTTACACAACATGCAATGAAGCTATTATAGCCATTACGATTTAAAGTTCCGCTACATGAGCTCAAAGCATAATCAATGACTGAATTTCAACCAAAATTTGAACAAGAATGGAAATAGAAAACTTATTTGTATAAAAGAAAAGAGAATGCTAGTTCAAAGAACAAATCTTACACCAGTTGCCAAGTAACAAGAAAGGCTAATTTGCTTTGCGATGTTAGCTATAGTTGCAAGAAGCAAGAATTGATGAGGAAATACAGGGGTTAGCAGCTCCACTCCAATGCTCAAACTGAACAGAACAGATGTCGAGAACCTAACTCTCTATACAAAAGAACGAAAGAGAAATATATTATTTCCCAGCTCTCTACATAAAAGAACGAAAAAGGTAATATATTAATTCCCAACTCTATACATTTCTAAATTTAGTGCTCGAAGAATTTTCGTTATACCAAAATAATATGGAGGTAGGAATCATAGTGTCATACCTTCAAATTGGTATCAAAAGCTGATGCCAAGCTAGCAGTATAGATGCATCTACTTAAACGTCCGAGTCCATCCTTCAAGACCCAGTTAAGAGCAGCTGCTGAAGGAAGTGAACGCGAGTACCCAATGCCTATAGCCCGAAACATGGCCTAAAAAGAAACCATTCTCATAAACAAGTCATCTTGCAATCATCTTTTCCTAACTAGCAAATACATTGTTTTCTACCAAGTCTTGACAGCATTTCAAAAGATTTCCACCAATTTGAGTATAAAAAGAAGGGATAAGGTACTAAAATAGGCCTATGGTTTTTGGGGAAGTATCAATTTAGGCTCTACGTATAAAATAGCATCAATATAAACTTAAGTTTAAAAAAAGGTACCAATTTAGGCCTTGATAACGGAACGAGACACGCCATTGATATTACTGTGTTAAGTTCTGTCAGTAGTACGTGGAGGGAGAAATCAGAACTTAACGGAGTAATTGGAATGACGTGTCCAATCCGTTATCGAGGCCTAAATTGATAGGCTTTTTAAACGTTAAGCCTATATTGGTGCTATTTTGTAAGTGGAGCCTAAATTGATACTTCCTCAAAAACCACATGCCAAACTAACTATTTTGGTACGGATGAGATTCAAATTGGCCCCTAATATTTTTGGGGAAGTGCAAATGTACTCCTAGTGAGAAATGGTAAAATTTTGTACTTAACGTTTTCAATCTCCGAAATCACCATTTTCGATGGTTTCTCTCTAAACAACCACTTTCTCTCTCCTAACCAACAATATATCACCTCAAGACCAAAAATTTCAAGATTTTTCTTAGAATATCACTTCCATAACCTCTATAAAGGAGGATTGGTCAAAGTTTATGTCCGGTTTTGGAGTTGGGTGACCATCATATTACTAAGGACAAACTTGAGTGGCTATGGGTGTAATTTAGTCTCTAACTCATAATCACAGCAATATAATCACTATATTAAAAGGAAATCCCCATATTCAATTTGAGCAAACAATAGTCCCAAAACTTCAATCGAAATTTCCATATTATACAAAATATACAGCGAGAATGGCAATACCTGTGTAGCAAGAACTTGTAAAGCAGAGCTAAAAACGCGGTGCAAGAACTTCCATTTTACATAATCCATGTAGTTCTCAGGGACTCGTTTAGGAATAAAGAAATCCCTAACAGCCAAACTCCAAACGCGACACAATTTACGAAACCCATCCTCGAAATCCAGAGGAAGAGAAGAAGCACCACCATCCAAATTCACTAATTTCAAATTGCTCCCATCCCACATATACCTAGACACTCCACCTGACCGTCTAATCACAACCGGTAGTCTCTCCGGGAAGATAGGTCCCGGACCCTCGTCGACACCTTCTTCCGGCTCGTAATTGATGGGTGTCCTGAGCGAATTGGTGGCAATAAGGGGTTTGGGCGGGGAAATTTTGAGTTTCCTGGAGATGGGTTTTGAGGTAACCGAGTGGAAGTCCCCGGCTATCCATTGGAAATGGAATTGATTAGAACTAGTAGGTGAGTATAGCGTGGCTTGCATGAAAAACAGATATACATAAGTTTAGAAGCTTTAGATGAGTATCTGTACTGTACTCCCTTAATTTTCCCGCCAAACTTGGGGTTTAGCTTCAAAATTACGAGTTTTAAGTTGTGAAATTCAGAGGACGGCTTAGGAAAGAGAAGACTGGGCGACAGTTGAACGGTGAAGATAATAGGAAGGTTGATTGGTAAGAAATGCCTTTTCTTAATAAAGAACAGCATCTACTTGAAATTCACTGGACCATTTTCTGGGCTTTTAAGCTAAATTGGTAATCTTGGAAATGTTTAAATTGAGATGGTGTAACCAAAATTCCATTTTGATTTCCAAAACAACTCAAGAATGGTTTTATGTTATCAATCCTTTTCTTTTCTCGAAAATAAATTCTGGAAAAGTAACTTGAACTAATAAACATCTTTAGTTTTCAGAATATTATAAAATTGGTTAAAGGTCAAACATACCCTTCACGTTTTGGGTTAGGAGCAATTTTACTTCTAATGTGTAAAATGGTGCAATTCTACCCATAATGTTGGAAGCTAAGAGCAATTTTACCCCCTAATATTGATAAATTGGATCAATTTGAGAAATAATTCATCAAATTGTCTGATCGGTCATGAATCTTGTCATCTATACTTCACACGTGCGTCATTTTATTAGTAACAAATCACAAATATATGTTGGGATATAAAAAAAATATACTGTCTTTGTACAAATTAGACAAAAAAAAATTCAAAAAATTTACCGAATTTATAAATAGTAATATCCAATTCTATTATTAAATTATAAAAACATGAAATCATTTTTTAGAACAAATTGATATGCAATTGGTACAAAAGAAGGAACAAAAATATCGGTATTTTATAATAATGTCTAAAATTGACCCAAATGATCAACGTTAGGGGTAAAATTGCTTTTAGCTACTAATGTTAGGATTTTAATTCCAAATTATTTTAAATAATAAATATGAACTTGTTAATTTTATAAAAGTTCAGAAAACTTAGAATTATATATATATACTATAAACTTGAAGAGATTGTACAGTACAATTGGAAATTTTTGCGAAAATTTTCCAATCAAGCCCTTCCCTTTTCTGATTTTTTTCAGATTCAGGTGTTCTTCCATGTCTTTTCACAATGCCTTTGAGGGCTATTTTAGTATTTCCGCCATTCCCTTTAAATTCATTGGAGTTGCTCACAGCTAGCACCAAAACGGTACCGTATTGCTTGGGGCAACTTCGACTTTTCTCCCCTTCCACATTAGGGCTTCTATCTGTTCCTCTTTTTCTCACCCAGCCGCTCACTCCAAAAGACTTCATTTCTCTCAATCTTCTCCTCTTCTTCTCTGTTTTGCATTCCAACCAGAACAACAACAACATCTCGACAATCATCTTTCTTCTCACATTTCCAATGACATCCGTAGCCCTTTCGTGTGGTTTCGTTCTCTTTGAAGGTGTGAGACATTTCAGATCAACTCGGAGTCCTTTTTTCACAATCTGATCTTCTTTTAAGTTGATTCCCTTTTTTAGATCCACCAGTGGTAAGTGGATTATCGCAGTAATTTAACTTTTTTCCTCCTTTTAGATCTGTTTTTTCTATTTTTTTCTTATATTCTGATATGATGAGTGGGTTCTTCATATGGTCTAGGTTGTTTCTGTTTTTTTAGAACTAAGTTTTCTTATTGTTAATTTCCTTTTCATCTTAAAAAAGTTCATTTTCATATTCTCAATTACTTCACGAATGAATTTTTAATTTGTTATTGATTTCTGGTCTTTGGATTTTTTCTACGCTTTCAGTGGTAGAAGAGATATGTAGTGGATGGGAGCGATGAAGAAATGGAGAAGGTTAGGCCACCAGAAGAGGAAGATAACTGAATATGATATTGAGTTTGGAGGTGCCACCATTAAGCCTAATAATGGTCATCTTCCTCAAAAGGCTTTAAGATTTGTAAGTGATTTTGGTTTTTGGTCAAAAGGTTCCAGAATTGAAGAACTATGAGAAGGTAAGTTTCATTTATGTCGTTTAAATCTATTTTTCTTTTTCTTTGTCTAATTTTTGTTCCTTTTTGCAGGATTTATAAACTAAATATGGAATTCCCAATCATGGTTTGTTTTCAATCGGTTATAGCAGAGGTATTCTTCTCTTTTTTCATTTCTTTACCTCCTTCCTTTTTCTGTTCTTTTTCCGGTTTGCAAATCTCTTCTCTTTTATTCAGGTGGGCGGCGATACCCTAGAATCCTAAATCGTGGATCTGTTTTTGTGGAGTATTTTTTTACTGGGTTTGATAAATTTCTTCCTCCCTTTTGTTTTTTTATAGCTTCTGCAATTTATTTTATTTTATTTTTGTATTGTAATTATTGCAAACTTCACCTTTGAATCCACATTCTATTCTCTTTATATATTCAGTTCGATCTTATTTTTTGTTAGCTTCAGAGTTATATTCCATCCATGAAGAAATCGCTAATAGGAGGTGGAGCTAGCGGGCAAACCAAAAGGTAGAAATCTGAAAATATGATTAACTAATTCCACTTGGATTGGCTGAACTATTCTTGCTCATGCATGTTTGTTACAATTTTACCTATTTTGTTGTATGAGATTTGACTATACTTCTGCTCACAGCACACAATGTTTATGCAGTTTTTTCTTCTATATTAATTTGTTAGATGACAAGTGGTATTGTTAGATGAGACGTATGTACTTTTTTTTTTGTATATTTTGTGTGTTTTTTGCTTGATCTTTGCAGGTTTTACAAAACTTAAGTAGTCGTAGAGTCATTCACGGCCATCTTTGCATTTGGAGATTCAAAGTCTGCCAGCATTGTAGTGGATGATAAATTGAGAACTTTCAAGTGTCAATTAAATTGTTAGGTAGTGAAAGAATAATTGTTAAGTAGTGGAAAAGCAATTATTAATGTATCCGAGGAACATAAAATTTAGTGGTCCAAAATAGACTAATTACCTATGTATTTATAGAGTTCTAAGTTAATAAATTTCTTTGTGTAATTATACAATATTATTTCATTACGATATTAAAAACGATTATATTCTATGAGTAAATAATATATGATCTATAATTTTAATTAATTAATTTGCTTCCCGAAGCGAAGCAAGGGTATCCCTCTAGTTTAGAATAAAAGAGAAAATTACAAAATTGGTCAAATGAAAGATTCATTTATATTTTTAACCCACTTACTCAACATATTATATATCTAGACTATATTTGTGTGACTTTTCCAAAATACCCTTAATATGTTTGTAATTTTACGCTGTGACTATTTCCCTCCCGTCTGACTTCGCGAATCGATGATTTCGCGAAGTGTGCAAAGCTAATGTTTGGTTTAGTTAATGATTTTAATTCGCATATGCGAAATCTGGACGTGTTTTTAACAAAATTCGCGAAGTGATATATAACAAAACAGGCCAAACAATAAGGGATTCTAACATTAAAATCATAACATTATCAAAATTTATAACAAGATTGCCACAATAACAACATTAAATCATAACATTATCAAAATTTACAACAAAATTGCCACAATAAACTCCTAACAAATCACTTCAAAGTGAACATGACGAATCTGGACGGAAATTTCTCATTGTATTGGAAGTCCAGACTTTTTAGGATGATAAATGGAAGTCCAGACCTTTTGGGATGGACGTATCACATGTTACACAACAAGATTGACACAATAATTTCTAACCAATCATTTTAAAGTAAATGTGACCAATCTTGAAATGGAAGTCTAGGCCTTTTGAGATGAATGTCTCTCATGGCACCCTAGTACGCCGCCTTCCAGAAATGGATGTTATGTATTCAACCACCTTCAAAAAAAATTTAATCGCGTTAGACATAAAAAAGGACGAGTTGGCTTCGCGAAATGAGGATTCGCAAAGCATGCGAATATAAATGTGCAGGGAAGAGGATGATTTTACTTCGTAAATCTATGATTTCGCGGAGTATGCGAGGCCTGAAACGTGACGATCTATTTCGTGAATTGATGATTTCGCGAAGTCTGCGAGTGCAAAATCATGAACTGTTTTACTCGCAGACTTCACGAAATCATCGATTCGCGAAGTAGATCGTCACGTTTTAGGCCCTTTCTCATCGCAGATTTTTGCAAAATCATCGACTACACGAAGTGATTTTTTGGAAAAACACAAAGAAAACAGTAGATACTTACATTTTTCGCGCCTTTCACCCTTAAAATTGACAATAACAATATGATAAACTGAGAAAAACGATGAAAATAACGTAGAATAACAATTTCTTCGATGGTCACAAGAAGAAAGAAACCAAGGAACGAGCAGGAACAGAAAGATGAAAAACCATGGCTTCGTTTTCTAGGATTAGGAAGATGAAGAATCAAGAGATGAAGAGAGGAAGAAGAGAAATACATGGTGATATGGAGAAATGGTGCATATTTTGTGAAATTTAAAGGAAGAGAGGAAGATCAAAAGTTTGGGAGAGCAACCGTTTGCATAAGTGGGAAGGGGGAAGATGAAAGGGTGAGAGTATTTTGGGAAAGTGACACAAACATAGTCTAGATGTATAGTATAGGGCTAATTACAGATCTAGCCCAATTAAGAGGGGTCTTTTACATATCTAACCCACTTTGCTTCCATCTTACCAAATTAGACACTTTCAACCATTTTGGACAAAATTACCCTTAGTTCTATTCAATCATCGATCTACTTCTTATTCTTCTTCTTCTTCTTCTTCTTCTTCTTCTTCTTCTTCTTCTTCTTCTTCGGTTCATCTTCTTCAATTTTTGATACCAATCATTATCGATTTTTGAGATTATTGACGTATTATGTTCAATTTCCTGTAGAAATGGTGTGTTTTTAGCTTATACGCTTGCTTTTCTCGGTGGTCTTGCCTCTTTCTTCATCTATAATAGTATCGTTTCAATTTCCTCTATTTTCCACAATTTTTCTCAATTTTCCTCCATTGTTGTCACATTTGTGACGAAATTTGTCACATTTCGTCACAAATGTGACAAGAGTTGTCGCATTTCGTCACAAATGCGACAACTCTTGTCGTATTTGTGATGAAATGCGACAAATGCGACAAGAGTCATCGTATTTCGTCACAAATGTGACAAGAGTTGTCGCATTTGTGACGAATGCGACAACTCTTGTCGCATTTGTAACGAAATGTGACAACTCTTGTCGCATTTGTGACGAAATGCGATAAATTTCGTCACAAATGCGACAGCAATGGAGGAAAATTGAGAAAAATTGTGGAAAATAGAGGAAATTGAAACGATACCATTACAAATGAAGAAAGAGGCAAGACCAACGAGAAAAGCAAACGTATAAGCTAAAAACATAACATTTCTACGAGAAATTGAACATAATACGTCAATAATCTAAAAAATCGCTAATGATTGGTATCAGAAATTGAAGAAGATGAACCGAAGAAGAAGTTGAAACGAAGAAGAAGAAGAAAAACCAGAAGAAGAGGCAGCGGAAGAAGAAGAAGAAGAAGTAGATCGATGATTGAATAGAACTAAGGGTAATTTTGTCCAAAATGGTTGAAAGTGTCTAATTTGGTAAGATGGAAGCAAAGTGAGTTTGATATGTAAAAGGCCCCTCTTAATTGGGCTAGATTTATAATTAGCCCTATAATATATTGAGTAAGTGGGTTAAAAATATAAATGGATCTCCCATTTGACTCAATTTTATAATTTTCCCCATATTTAATTGTTTTTTTTTTTGTGAGTTTTTATCCATAAAGGCTATTGTTTAATACTCTTGGGCAAACAAAATCAATAGCCTATTATGCGATTTGTGTTTTTATGTGAAATTTTGATGTTGTTTTAGCCATCAAATGGCCAAAATAAGGGTGTTGTTAAACCCAGCCCCATTTTCCCACCCCTAGCCCCGTGAAAGGACGAAAATGCCCTTTCATGGGTTTTGGGAGGGGAAAAGCTATTTTTTTTTGCGGATTCGACACGCGGGCGTGTGGCCATCACGCCTCACCTCGCGGACGGACGTGATAGCCCCACGCCTCACCGCGTGGTCGGCCGTGACAGCCACATGCCCCACCTTACGGTCGGGCGTGTGGCTGTCACGGCCGACCACGCGGTGAGGCGTGGGGCTATCACGTCCGGCCGCGAGGTGAGGCGTGATGGCCACACGCCCGCGTGTCGAATAAAAAAAAATAGCTTTTTTATCCCGTAAATAGTTCGTCAAACCCGTAAATAGTCCGATAAACCCGTAAATAGTCCGTTAAACCCGTAAATATGCGGTTAAACCCGTAACTACAGAATTGTACTTAAAACCAAAAAATAATATAAGTTAATTAATAAATATTATTAATCACAACATATAAAACTAATATAATCGATCTGAGCCTCAATGTCCTTGTGCACCTTCGCCCACACTGTATCAAGTGCACCAGTAAATGAATTCAACCACTGTTTCAACTGTGCATGTGAACTCTCCACTCGACAGGTTGTGGTGTTTCCTAAGTGCAACACCTTATTCGTCCATGCTCGACAAAACTTCTCTTTATGCACTAGCCACGTGGTCTCCACGTACTGAATCACACAGGCCAGTTGCCAGTAGTATTCTTCATAGCTACCACTGCCGCCTCATATTCAGCTTCTGTCGGGGCTTCAATTATACGTTTCCATTTGGAATTTTTAAAAATTTCACCAAACTTCTTCATTCCACTCAAGTTGCCAACTCTATCCTCCACATCTTTATTAATATGCCATGTGCACAATAAATGATGAGAATGAGGAAATACCTCACGAACCGGCCGCATCAGTCCTAACTCCCGGTCTGTAGCAATGACTGTCGGATGCACATCAGGTTGGAGCAAAAGCTTTAATTTTTGTAACACCCACATGTAACTACCCTCGGTTTCATCCTTCATGATTGCATAGGCGATCAAGAAGTTTTTGTTAGAAGGCGTCATACCAATGATTTCGAAGAATGGCATCTTATACTTGTTTGTTTTATATGTTGAATCCATACCAACAAACAAGTAATAAGATCGGAACAGTGTGATCGATGTTGGATGTGCCATAAATAAGTAAGTCACGACATTGCTGCCCGGCACCACTTGCGTCCAATGTATATAGTCCTTATCTATAGCAAGCCGATAAAACTGACCGATTACATCCCGACCCTCAAAGCTCTCAGTCCTGATTTTCTCCCTGTAGTTATAGATATGCCTTTGTGTCGGGCAATCCTCCGGATGTTTTTCTTTGATTGCAGCAAAAATAGCACAAGGCTTAGCTTGAGCTGAACTCATTTCACGAACGAGTTTTTTGGAAGCCAGGCTTAGTCCGCTCATCTGTCTGTAGCCCTGACGATTGATAGGGGTCAAAAACCCCTATCTTTGGGTACGGTTTTAGGACGGTTTTTAGAGTAATTTGGTTAATAAGCGAGCAATTCTCGCATTTAAATGCTTTTGTGTGAGTTAGTTAGAAATTGGGAACGTTCTATTTACTTTTCGTCGTTTAGGCTCGTTTTGTGATCAATTTAGGCAAATACGGCCGAAATAACATGCATATTAGAATTCCGTTATCTTTTGAAGCTAATTGGTCCGTCAAAAGTCGCACCAAACGAAGCGTGTGCTCAAAATAAGCGATTGACGGATCAATTTGGCTTTTGGACTAATGTTTCCTGGAGTTTTTATGCGTGTGCAGGTGTAAGTTCGGACGAAAAAGGGTATAGAAGTCATCCGGCACGGATCGAGCGCGTTTTGGGCGAAAACGCTCGGCAAGCAGGACCCCCCGGCAGCCGCTCGGCGAATTGAGCATCGGCACGCAGCCCGGGCAGCAGCCCAGGCAGCGCCCAGGCACTGCCCAGGCAGCGCCCAGGCACTGCCCAGGCAGCGCCCAGGCACTGCCCAAGCAGCGCCTAGGCACTGCCCAGGCAGTGTGCCTGCTCGCCGAGCAGGCACCCAGGGGCCTGCTCGCCGAGCAGTGGCTGCTCGTCGCAATTCTGCTCGGCGAGCAGCCTTTCCTGCTCGGCGAGCAGACTTGCGGGAATTGGTCAAAAAGACAAATTCCGCCCCCACAAAGCCACATTCGGCCCCACGTCTTCCTACACCAACTAGGACACGAAATTAGGTCAAAACGAGACCCGAGACGCGGCTATAAATAGGAATTTTCAATTGTAAATTAAAAATCTTTCGTTTTTGTAAATTATTTAAGCTTTCCCCTTGTAATTCCTCTCCATCTTCTCCATCTTCCTCAAACTCCATTGAAGCTCCTTCAAAGCTTTCTACCGAGGAATTATCAAGGTCCGTCCTTAAGATCAAGTCGCCGGCTGCAGAGTAAACATGTTCCCTGAAAGGGATTTTTGTATCTTCTTTCATCTTTCTATGTTTGTACTCTTTGATACAGTTGCCGAACTTGTCTTATTGTATCTTGTGACAATCATCTCGCCTTTAATAATAATTTAGCTCTTGTTTTGTTCTATGTTTATTGTCTAATTCTTGTCTTACGCTTTATTCAATTGGTTTAGCTCATTCAAAAGCCCCAAAATCTAGTAGGCACATATTGCGAGCTGAATCTGACCTAGTCAGAGCCTAGGAGATTGACGACCTCTTAGTTGATTAAGCGCCAATTTACTGAGCCTTAGACCTAGTTTCGGCCTTAGGGAATCACGCGCTAGGAACCTCAGGAGGGTAAGTAGGGTTAATCGCCTTGAATACAAGTGACTTGGATTAGGTTTTACTCAATAGACTTGATAATCTATCTTAATTATTATCGATCATTCCATGTTCCTTCGAATAGTTTCATTAATGAAAGATCAATTAGGGGTAGAGTAATTTAGTTAGGCTTAGAATAACTTAGTTAGAATTAGATAATTTAGCTAGGATTAGCACAATTCAACCTAGGAGTAGATTAATTTAACAAAACCAAACTCAAAACCCCCTAAGCCTAGATAACATCTGAGACTTAGTAGCTTGATACTTGCAGAAATAAATCCTGTGGACGATAACCTGGACTTAAACCAGAAATTTATTACTTGATAACGACGGGGTACACTTATCCCTCAGATCGGGTTCTTCACGGAATCCGCATCAACGATATACAGCCAACTGATGATAGTGCTGTCCTCTATCTCCAGGAATCCCATTCACCACCCAACCGCCCAATTCGCCGATTTCCATAACCTTTATCTGGAATTTGCAACCACAATACTTTGTTTTTGTATTCTTCCGTAGTATAACATCCATATCCACATCCTTTTTCCTTTTATAATTCTTAACACCACGAGCACATTTAACCAATATCCACTTTGACTTGCGCCCCATCTTGTGCGACGCTGTTGTTAACTCAAACCTGATCCCAATTGCCGTCTGTTTTGCCCAGTTAACAATTTCATGATATGTTTGAAATGTTTGTTTGGGAAAAAACTGCGAGCTGTAATCTATGCCGTTTCCGTCAAATTCTTCCCACGAAACCTCCTGTAAATGAGTAATAACGAACATTTTGTATCAGAACGTGACTTTTCTATAGCGTTTCGGTGTCTAAACCCGAAAAACAGCCACAAATATGCTCGGGCGTGTTAGCATCACGCCTCACCATGAGGTGGGGCGTATGAACATCACGCCCCACCACATGGTGGGGCGTATGAACATCACGGCCCACCTCATGGTGGGGCGTGTGGCTATCACGCCCCACCACATGGTGGGACGTGATACTCATACGCCCGACCATGTGGTGGGGCGTGATGCTCACACGCCCGAGTGCCGAACCAGATTTTTTTTTTCCAAATCAAATTACAGAAATGCAAGGAAGTTAATTCGGAAACATACATCGACTTCGGACGTAGCATCACTCCCGTCTACTCTCGGTGATAACGGATTGTCTTCCATCAAACGTTTTGTCTTTGATTCAGATGAAAATGAGTTTTGAGAGAGTTTGGGAGGGATCCAAATTTTCAGTTTTTGTTCAAAGGGCGGTTAGGTCTTTTTTCGGGGCTGGAAGTGTGAAAATGGGGCTGGGTTTAGTAACCCACCAAAATAATTATGCCAATATCTCATTTTTGGTAAACTTAGCCCAAAATCATGCATAAATTGTGAGGAAAAATGTAAATTATTATTACACATCTATTTGAAGGCAAATGATATATTTTAGGACTAATCTTTTGTTTGAGGTAATTTTTATAAAAAGTTAATCCATTGGATCGGGTTGGAAAATATTTTTCTAGAAGAGACTATTTCCCAACCATAGTTAAAATATTTTCCTAGGAAAGGCTATTTCCCAATCATAATTAAAAAAAAGGACATGGTTTTGAATATATTACTCATTACGGTGCCATAGGCGCCATAATGAGCATCATGTTCGACAGGAATTCCATTCCTGACCAACCACTTCTATATTTGAGCACTTGCTTCTTCTATATTTTGGGTAGTGGCGTGAAGCCACAACCCAAAATACATAGTAATAATTTTCTTTTTAAAATTTATTATATTATTAAAATAAAATTATATGTAAATTATTTTTTTATACAATTTTAATTAAAATTTAAATTTGAAAATTAGAAATTAGTTTTTAATAAATTATAAATAAATATTTATGATTATAATGATTAAAATTAGATTTTTCAAATTATTATTAACGGTCATTTTAGATCTTCTAAATATCAATTATGTCTAAAATATTTAGTATATTACTAACAATTTTTTTTAAATGCTAAAACTTAAACTTGCTACATATAAATTAATCATAATTTCTTTTTAAACTAACTAAAATATTTTAACTGATAAAGTTTTCCCGACTTTGACTAAAATACAATTTAACTGATATGTGTTGCTATTTTATAGACAAAACATGACATAACATTTATTCGTATAGAAAGTCGTTCTTATTTCAAAAAGAGCAAAAAAGAAATCATTTAAGAAATAAAACCAATGATGCAACTAATAATTAGGTTATGAAAGAATAATATAGTTATATTAAGTAGATATTTACGGAATAACAAAAAAAATAAAATAATAAGATCCAATTTGATTATCCTAAAAAAAATATAAACTATTTATAAGGAAAACTTAGAAATGTTACAATGAAATATTGAATGATGTACTAAAATTATTTTAAAATTGTAAAAAGAGTAACTAATTTAGAATTTACGTACAAAATAATAAAATTTCAATATCACGCTTATCGAATAACTCAGTTAAAAAATCATTAGCATAATTTGAGATGTAAAATTATGTCTTTAGAGCATCTTTAAGAAGTTCTTAGTTCACTTTTTAGAAATAGGGAAAATTATAAAATTGGATCAAATTGGAGGTCCATTTACACATTTAGACAAATTATCCAACACATTACATATCTAGACTATTTATTTATGACTTCTCAAAATACCTTTATATATATATATAACAACTTAGAAATTTCTTACATTTTCTTCTTTCTCTCTTCGTTTCTTTCTTCGTTTGCGAGCTTGATACTTCGTTTTAATTTTCGACTCGTATATATGTAAAATCTTTCTTCTTGCGAACTTGGCACTCCATTTTTTAGTATTTTGTATGTTCTTTCCAGGATAATACTTCCTGCATTTTTCGCAAACTGTAAAGCCTGTGAAGAGAAATACTACTTCGCAGAATGAGTATTGCTTCGCAGTTTTCGCAAGGAAATTCATGGACTGAAGTAGTATTTACCTTCGCAGTTTTTGCTCAAGCTTCGCAGTTTGGGAAAAAAGCAAAGTAGTATATTTTTTTATTTGCCTAAAATATACACAAGTAAACAACATGTATAGCAAAATGACATAAAAAACATAACATTATCAAAATTTACAATAATATTGCAATAATAATTCAAACCCTAAACCCGGCATGATCACCAGTGTACCACAATAAACCCTAGTTGGAGTGCTTCCAGGCTTTACATAAGCAAGAAAAATCGGCAGTGCCATCCAGAATTAATGGCCTTTGGAAGGAAGTTTAGAAGCAAAAGGAACTAGAATATTTCTCTTCACTTTCTTCATCACATCCCAATCATCCCACACTATGATTGATGCCTTTATATTCAATCTAAACATATACTTGAATTTGATGCCTTTGCATTCAACCTTCACAAAAATTAAGTCATTTTAGGGAAATAATGAAAGAAACGCTTCGTAGAAAGTGAAATTGCAAAATCTACGAAGAGAAATACAACCTGAACAAGGATGATTTTGCTTCGCAGAAAACAAAACTACGAGTTTGCAAAGAGAAATACAACTTGAAAAAGGATGATTTGCTTCACAAAAAGTGAAATTGCAAAGAGAAATATGTTGAATTTTAGTGTTCTAAAGACAATTGTAGGATATTAATATTAATGAATAAATTGTTTATTTGATCATTTGTTTAATCAGATATATAGCATTAAAATGTAACTATATATAAAGGCACAAATCTTTCATAAAGAAAGTAACCCTGAGTTTATTTAAGTAGTTATAAAATGTTCATACAAGCATGAAGTGAGACTGTACTTTATAATAGACCAATAGACTTAAAGTAAATCCAAGTCAAGTGATATGTTATAGGGGTTGGCATATTGCTGTTGAGACTTGCATGTAACAGTGTTTTCTGTCGAGACAGAAAGCTGATCTCACAAGCTTTAGATATTCAGATATCTAGACAGTTACATGGATCCGGTGAAGGAGTTCATTAGGATTGGGACCCGACTTGAGATAACAGAATGGATTGATTTATCTAATGTGTCAACTGTTCATCTCATTGGTATTAGTAGGTATAACTAATCCTCAGACTCAAACATTCGTTAATTAGTGATTCTAGATTATGGAGTCTGATACTTTGATTCTGTGCGAGCACGATCCAACAGGTGAGAGCCTGGGGTGTGTGAGAGCAGGGTTGGGTATCACACAAAGTAATTGCAGAATAGTTAATGTTAGATTGAGCATTCGTCACTCCCGATAAGTGGGAGATATATCCAAATGGCCGCTTGTGGTGAATTGACTGAAATCCTTGCAAGGTGATACAGTTAAGAGTAGAAATGAACTTTTCACTTAACCTATCTTTTCAGAGTGAATTCAACCTGTACAAGTAAAACCGGACTCTTCGTTATATGTAACCTTGACATGTTCCATGGTTATAAGGAATTGACCGACAGGATATAGTTGATGAAGGATCGTATTATACTGTACCTAATGCAGAAAGGTTAACGTCAGTTATCAACCTGACTTCTTAATTGCTCTGGGGGAATATCATAGGTTCTGCTAGTAACAGCTCGCGACGGTATTCCGTTATATATATGTTGGAATTAATCGTGATGAATAATTTCAAAGGATATATACGGTTAGTGGCAATAAAGAACCTAATGGGTCGCATATGGGACTTGGAATCGGAGGACGAAAATGTAATTAGTGGGACATACATATATGGGCCGAAATTTGTATTAATTTAGGGATAAATGAATTTGATTAATAATTATAATTTGATTATGGTTATCAATTAAATTAAAGATTATCTGATAATATTAATTAGAAGTTTTTATGTGATTGAAACTCTAATTAATTATCCCTAACATTAATTAATTATTAATTTGATTAATAATAATTATCTAGATATAATTAGTTATTATTTAGATAATAGTAAAGTGTTTATTTAATTATCTAATTAGGAATCCTATTCCGAATAAGATTCCAATTATTTAATTACCTAACACAACTGTGATTAAGGTTTAGAGAAGTCTATAAATAGACTCCCTAACCCCATAAATTTCGATACACACAGAATAGGAGGAGAGGAATCGTTCCGTCTTTCGTCTCGGCTAATTTACTTTATTTCTTACTCCCTCTTTGATCTCGTATCGATTTTTGTTAGAGGCAATCATTGCGATTGCTATACTTTAAAGGTTGATTACTGATTAGTTTTGTTTTTCTGTGTTGAACAAAAACATTCGTTGCTCACGGATTGATAATAAGAAGTTGTGGGCACTTCGTTTGCAACCGTAGATAGTTCTTCACCGAAGGTATTATTTTCTATCCCTCTTTATATGAAATAACAATTAACAGATCTTGGAAAAGGGAAATAGATAAAATAGATAAAATTTTATTATTCCGCTACGCCTAGGCTTGTCTATTTTCCTACATTGGTATCAGAGCTTATGTTAATCTGTTATTTCATATATGTAAATAAAAGAGTTTTTCAATCAGATTGAATAAATTTATAGTTAGGTTAATTAATTAATCGGTTAGTTTAATTAATCTAAAGATAAATAAGTTTTGATTACTTGTTAATTAAAACTGATTATGCATAGTTCCTGATTATTTCGGTTGATAATCGTTTAAACAAAATCTAAAGGTTTTATAGTTAGATAATTAAAACGTTTTGGTTTTATTAAATCTAAGAGATAAAACTGTTTTCTAATATTCTGAAAATTGTTTTGAAACTGTTTTAAAACAATTATATATATATATATATATATATATAATTAAAAAAATATATATACGAATAGCTGTTTGGGGTCGCTGCTGCGAGGCAGCAACCCCGAACCGCTATTGCGGCTGGTTGCTGCCTTGCGGCAGCAACCAGCAGCGGCGGGACGCTGCTACCACTGAGGTAGCAGCGCCTTGCTGCTGCCCTACGGCAGCAATTGTCGCTAGGAAGGGGTCGGGCCGATTAAATCGGCCCGGCCCGATAAGTGGTACCGGTTTTTAAAAGTGTTTTAAAAGGACCCGTTTTAAATATATATATATATATATATATATATATATATATATATATATATTTCAGAATATAATAATTTGTTTTGATTATCAAAATCAATTTATTTAAAAGTTTGTTTTACCTAAATATTTGAAATAAGTAATTCAAAGCATTAAATGAATTATACGAATTAATTAGGGTATGCATAATACTGATTTTGTACATGTTATATTAATCTAATATGTACTTGCTACAATTTGATTAAATATAAAGGATACAAAATTGACAAGATTAAAATTGGATGTAAAATTAATTAAGTTGTTAGTTTGATTAACTAAAAATATTACACAAATAGTTTGTTTGATCAACCAATTAAATTTAATTTAATTGAGTCTTTGCATGTTTGGCGTTATGGATATATTAGACCCTCTATAATAGTTATTCAGTCTTTTGGTATTTTAAATAGGACCTGTGTGTCCTGCCTTCTCTTACTCTCTATTGTATTTCTTTTCTCATCCAAATCCCTTCAAAAAAATTGAAGTTTCTTAGAAATTGAATATTGTTGTAATTCAAGGCGCCAAGGAGAAGACGGAGGACCCAAAGAGAAATATGCAATAGTTAGTATTTCCCTAGGGTGACCCTTTATTCCGTTTCTGTCTCAATGGAATAAACTTAGAGATATGTCCATAATTGTCAATGTTGAATGTATGAATGTCTGATATATGCTAAAGCAAATCAAGACTAGGTTAGATTATGAGACTTAAATAAAATCCCTCACTAATCAAAAGTTAAGTAAATAAGCAAGTTATTAAAATCGGTTGCCCCTCCCTAATATTATAGTTCAGCCGGCAGTACTGGGGGCCTTTGGGTTATTGAGCAAACTCAAACTCGGGATCTTATGGTAACACCTGAATTATCAAAAAATCGTTTTTCACGAATATGGGGTAATGCTTAAATTAGGCTAGAATAATTGGATGAGCAAACTCATGTTGTTCTAACCTAATGGGCAATATGGTTGGGATTGATAGACGACACATATCAGTTACTAATGTGGTTAGTAACCCAACAACCTAGAAGTCACATGCTTGATGTGATTGATTACATGAATCTACCTAATGAATGAAACTAGCTTGTTGAGCAAACTCAAGGTGAAATTTCAGGAGTTAGGATTCTAGCTCACTAAGGGATTTGTGAATATCCTTCGAATTAATATAGAGGGTTATTAATTTGGTAAAATAGTGGGAGCAATTTAAAAACATAAAAGTCCAACGTATTTAAATTGTAAATGAATTAAACAAATGAATAACATCCGTCACTTTTCTCACTCTCAGGTTATTAACAAATTGTACTCTAAAATAATCATGTCTAAAACCAATCTGCAAAATATACTTACCGATAACAAGTTGAACGGTTCAAACTTCACCGACTGGTATCGCAACCTCAAAATCGTTTTGAAGTTCGATAAGATAGGGTATGTACTTGATACATCGATACCCCCTACCCCGGCCTGTGATGCACCCATCGAAGAGATCAATGCTTACTGGAAGCATAAGGCTGATGATGATCACACGGGATGCATCATACTTGCATCGATGACACCGGAATTGAAAAGGCAACATGAGGAGATGGATGCCTATTCCATGGTCATGCACCTGAAAGAGTTGTTTGGGAATCAAACTCGGTGCGAACGCTACGAGATAACGAAGCAGTTATATAGATACAGGATGCAAGAGGGCACATCTGTAATGACACATTGTGTCAAGATGATTGGCCTTATTACCAAGTTTTCTAGTATTGGAGATGCGATGGATCATGAACTAAGTGTAGACTTACTTCTTCAATCCCTCCCCGAGAGTTATTCACAGTTCATCATGAACTACCAAGTGAATGGCTTGTAAACCTCTCTTGAAGAGCTTGCAAATATGCTCGAGACAGTCGAGCCCAATATAAAAGAAAATAAGGAAATATTGGCCCTTGCTATTGAGGGATCAAAGAAGTGGAAAGGGAACCCTCCCAATCCTATCTATCTCAAGAAGGGCAAGGGGGCCACGCCCACCGAAACAAAGGGGATGGAAGTGAAGAAGCCCAAAGGAGAGTGCCACTTTTGTGGTGAAGACGGGCATTGGAAAAGAAACTGTTTGGTGTACCTAGCCACCCTCAAGAAGGGAAAAGCCGGGACTTCAACATCTGGTATGTTCTATATTGAAATAAACTTAATTTTGCAGTCTGAATCTTGGGTATTGGATACCGGATGTGGATCTCATATTTGTATGAATATGCAGGAACTAAAGAAGACTAGGGAGTTAAAGAAAGGAGACATAGACTTGCGAGTAGGAAATGGAGCAAGAGTTGCCGCCCTCGCAATTGGAGATTATGCTTTGAGTTTGCCCTCTGGGCTTGTAATAGAATTAAGGAACTGTTCGTATGTTCCAGAGATGTCTCGTAACATTATTTCTATTACCTGTCTAGTTGATGATGGCTTTCATGTTTCAATTAAGAACAATGGTTGTGAATTTTATAGAAATAATATTTTCTATTTTTCAGGAATATCATTAAATGGGATTTATATTTTGAATGATAAAGTTTCTGCTTTCACAATTGATACCAAAACACTTAGATTAGATAATTCAACTTACTTGTGGCATTGTCGTTTAGGCCATATAAACCAGAGACGCATGCTTAAGCTACATCAAGATGGGCTTATAGACTCAATTGATTGTGAATCAATGGGAACATGTGAGTCATGTTTAAAAGGAAAAATGACAAAGGCACCCTTTAGCAATAAAGGTCAGCGTGTATCAGACACTCTAGGATTAATACATTCAGATGTATATGGTCCTATGTCAGCCCAAGCAAGAGGAGGATTCAAATACTTCATTAGCTTCATTGATGATCATACTAGATATGGTTATATCTATTTGATGAAGCACAAGTCAGAAGCTTTTGAGAAATTCAAATGCTTTAAGAATGAAGTTGAGAATCAAACCGGAAAGACTATTAAGATACTTCGATCTGATCGAGGTGGAGAATATCTTTCTGAAGAATTTATGAATTATCTAAATGAATGTGGAATATGCTCACAATGGACGCCTCCTTATACACCACAATACAATGGTGTATCAGAAAGGAGAAATCGCACCTTACTAGATATGGTACGATCCATGATGAGCACCGCTTCTCTTCCAAAATCATTATGGGGCTATGCCTTAGAAACTGCCCTATTTACCTTAAACCGAGTTCCAACCAAATCCGCCAGTTCCACACCATTCGAACTGTTCGTTGGTAGAAAACCCATCTTCTCTTTCATGAGAATATGGGGATGTTCAGCATACGTCAAACGTATTGTGTCAGACAAATTAGATCCCAAATCTGACAAGTGTTTCTTCATTGGATACCCAAAGGAAACTGTGGGATATTACTTTTATCATCCAGATGACCAGAAAGTAATAGTATCCAAACACACAGTGTTTCTAGAGAAAGAGTTTCTAGAAGAGACACAAAATGGAAGCGTAATTGAACTTGAGGAAGTTCAAGAGGAATCACATGTTGAAAACGCGGAAGAAGTTGAACCCGAACCCATTTCACTAGATGAAACACAAGTGTCATATCCCACTCATAGGTCTCAAAGAATTCGTGAACTCCCAGTTAGATATGGTTTTCTAGTGGGAGATAACGAACTGGTTCCCGTGTTAGACGATGAACTCGAAACCTACGAAGAAGCTCTTGCTAGTCCAAAATCTAAAGCATGGCTTGAAGCCATGAATTCTGAAATGGACTCCATGTATACTAACCAAGTGTGGACTTTGGTTGATCCACCCGAAGGGATAAAACCCATTGGGTGCAGGTGGATCTTCAAGAAGAAGACGGACATGGATGGAAAGGTTAGTACCTACAAAGATAGGTTAGTAGCGAAAGGATATCGTCAAAAGCAAGGAGTTGACTATGACGAGACTTTCTCTCCAGTAGCCATGTTCAAATCCATCAGAATATTGCTTGCAATTGCCGCTCATTTTGACTATGAGATTTGGCAAATGGATGTGAAAACAACTTTCCTAAATGGAAACCTGCTTGAGGATGTATACATGATGCAACCTGAAGGTTTCACGTTGAAGGATGCAACCAAGTTTTGCAAACTTCAAAGGTCCATTTATGGACTCAAGCAAGCATCTAGAAGCTGGAACAAGCGTTTTGATGAAACCATAAAACAAATTGGTTTCGAGCAAAACTCTGAAGAGGCTTGTGTTTACAAGAAGACAAGTGGGAGCTCAGTCGTTTTCTTAGTACTATATGTTGATGATATACTACTTATGGGAAACGATGTTGCAATGTTGCAAACAGTAAAAGTTTGGTTATCGGGTAATTTCTCCATGAAAGACTTGGGAGAAGCAGCCTATATCTTAGGGATTAAGATCAATCGGGATAGATCGAAGAGACTGCTCGGACTATCCTAGTCTACATATATTGACAAAGTCCTAAAGCGTTTTGACATGCATGAATCGAAAAGAGGTAATTTACCAATGGTCCATGGTGTCAAGTTATCAAATGATCAATGTCCTAAAATGGACAGTGATAAGAATCGCATGGCTGTAATTCCTTACTCCAGTGTGGTTGGTTCGATCATGTATGCCATGCTTTGCACTAGACCTGATGTGGCATTCGCATTGAGTATGACGAGCCGATATCAAGGGAATCCAGGATTTGATCACTGGATTGCTGTCAAGAACATTCTTAAGTATCTTAGAAGAACTAAAGACATGTTCCTCATATATGGACACAGAGAATTGAAAATTGAAGGATATTCAGATGCTAGTCATCTGACTGATGAAAATGATTATAGATCCTAATCAGGATACTAGTTTATCCTGAATGGAGGTTCAGTTAGTTGGAAGAGTTCCAAACAAGGAAGTGTTGCTTTCTCGTCGACTGAATCAGAGTACATCGCAGCTGCAGAAGCGGCAAAGGAGGCTGTTTGGATTAGGAAGTTAATAACAGAACTAGGAGTGGTGCCTGCCATTGTGAATCCCATTACTCTGTACTGTGATAACAATGGAGCCATTGCACAAGCAAAGGAACCACGGTCTCATAATGCATCCAAACATTATCTCAAGCGATATCATCTCATTAGGGAGATCATAGCCAGGGGAGATGTGAGAATAGAAAAGGTGCCTACTGAGGACAACGTTGCAGATCCATTGACCAAGCCATTACCACAAAGAGCTCACGATAAACATCTTAGTTCTTCTGGTATTAGTTTCAGAAACAATTGGCTTTAGTCCAAGTGGGAGAATGTTGGAGTTTAGTGTCCTAAAGACAATTGTTTTTAGGATATTAATATTAATGAATAAATTGTTTATTTGATCATTTGTTTAATCAGATATATAGCATTAAAATGTAACTATATATAAAGGCACAAATCTTTCATAAAGAAAGTAACCCTGAGTTTATTTAAGTAGTTATAAAGTGTTCATACAAGCATGAAGTGAGACTGTACTTTATAATAGACCAATAGACTTAAAGTAAACCCAAGTCAAGTGATATGTTATAGGGGTTGGCATATTGCTGTTGAGACTTGCATGTAATAGTGTTTTCTATTGAGACAGAAAACTGATCTCACAAGCTTTAGATATTCAGATATCTAGACAGTTACATGGATCCGGTGAAGGAGTTCATTAGGATTGGGACCCGACTTGAGATAACAGAATGGATTGATTTATCTAATGTGTCAACTGTTCATCTCATTGGTATTAGTAGGTATAACTAATCCTCAGACTCAAACATTCGTTAATTAGTGATTCTGGATTATGGAGTCTGATACTTTGATTCTGTGCGAGCACGATCCAACATGTGAGAGCCTGGGGTGTGTGAGAGCAGGGTTGGGTATCACACAAAGTAATTGCAGAATAGTTAATGTCAGATTGAGCATTCGTCACTCCCGATAAGTGGGAGATATATCCAAATGGCCGCTTGTGGTGAATTGACTGAAATCCTTGTAAGGTGATACAGTTAAGAGTAGAAATGAACTTTTCACTTAACTTATCTTTTCAGAGTGAATTCAACCTGTACAAGTAAAATCGGACTCTTCATTATATGTAACCTTGACACGTTCCATGGTTATAAGGAATTGACCGACAGGATATAGTTGATGAAGGATCGTATTATACTGTACCTAATGCAGAAAGGTTAACGTCAGTTATCAACCTGACTTCTTAATTGCTCTGGGGGAATATCATAGGTTCTGCTAGTAACAGCTCGCGACGGTATTCCGTTATATATATGTTGGAATTAATCGTGATGAATAATTTCAAAGGATATAAACGGCTAGTGGCAATAAAGAACCTAATGGGTCACATATAGGACTTGGAATCGGAGGACGAAAATGTAATTAGTGGGACATACATATATGGGCCAAAATTTGTATTAATTTAGGGATAAATGAATTTGATTAATAATTATAATTTGATTATGGTTATCAATTAAATTAAAAGATTATCTGATAATATTAATTAGAAGTTTTTATGTGATTGAAACTCTAATTAATTATCCCTAACATTAATTAATTATTAATTTGATTAATAATAATTATCTAGATATAATTAGTTATTATTTAGATAATAGTAAAGTGTTTATTTAATTATCTAATTAGGAATCCTATTCCGAATAAGATTCCAATTATTTAATTACCTAACACAACTGTGATTAAGGTTTAGAGAAGTCTATAAATAGACTCCCTAACCCCATAAATTTCGATACACACAGAACAGGAGGAGAGGAATCGTTCCGTCTTTCGTCTCGGCTAATTTACTTTATTTCTTACTCCCTCTTTGATCTTGTATCGATTTCTGTTAGAGGCAATCATTGCGATTGCTATACTTTAAAGGTTGATTACTGATTAGTTTTGTTTTTCTGTGTTGAACAAAAACGTTCATTGCTCACGGATTGATAATAAGAAGTTGTGGGCACTTCGTTTGCAACCGTAGATAGTTCTTCACCGAAGGTATTATTTTCTATCCCTCTTTATATGAAATAACAATTAACAGATCTTGGAAAAGGGAAATAGATAAAATAGATAAAATTTTATTATTCCACTACGCCTAGACTTGTCTATTTTCCTACAAAATACAACCTGAAAATGATGATTTTGCTTTTGCATATTGCGAAACTGTGAAGTTTGCGAAGTCATTTTATGGAGAAAATGATACTATAGAGGATGATTGTTCTTCGTAGGTTTTGCAAAATATGAAGCAAACTCATTATGTGAAGTCATTTTCTGGAAAGAGAGGCAGATGAACGTAGAAATGTAATAGATACTTACTTTCTTTCCACCTTTTTCCATTGAAATCGACAATAAACATATGATAAACACAGAATATTCGATTCGCACAAGAACAGAGAGACAAATAGAGGCAGAATAGACAGGATGATAAAAAATGGCTTCCGTTCGCACAATAAAAAGAAAGGAAGAGAGGAAGATGAAGCGATAGAAATGAAGAGAGGAAGATGAAAGGTTTGAGGTATTTTGGAAAAATCACAAATAAATAGTCAGACATGTAATGTATTGGATAATTGGTCTAAATATGTAAATGAATCTCCAATTTGATCCAATTTTGTAATTTTTCCTTAAAAATACTATAAATAATTGACTCTTAGTTATTTAAAAAGTATTAAAATAGGCATCATCTCTAAATATTCATTATTTATTTATTTTTTATCATTAAAATTATAATGTACTATTTACCAATTGTAACAAGAGAGAGACTCATCAATAATAAATTATCAATAAAAAAAGAAATAAGTAGTGGATTAAGAGTTGAGAGAGGTTCCTCAATAAAAAAGAGAGGGAACCAAGACTCTTAGTAATTTGAGGAGTGACTAAGAGTCTATTAGAATTAATTTTTCATACAAACTCTTCAAAATTTAATTTAAGAGCCTAACAAATGATTTTCTTGGAGATGCTTTTAACTAATAACAATGTTTTCATGAAACAATCTTTTTTTAATAAATTTACGAAACAATCTTGAACATTCCTTCCCACTATAGTGAAATTTTCACTTGCTACTTGATGCATTTTAGCTGAAATTGTATTTTTTTACGTGAAGTCTAAATTAGGTATCCCCCTCCAAAAAAAATTTAAGGTTATTCTGAAAATTATCATTTATTTCTTCATCTACCAAATACAAAACTAGAGGCTCTCATAAGGTTATTTCGAATATTCAAGCATTCTACCTGAATTTACTTGGTATGTTACTTTATTGAAATTATTATTAATCTATTTTGAACAATTTTAGCTTAAAATAAACACCCGAAGCAAAAATTTAGTATGTTATTTTATTCAAATTATTATCAATCTATTTTTGAACAATTTTATTACAGTTTTCTATAGGTGCCAAACTAGATAACAATATAAACAAAACCTCAGTTCCATATGTTATTAGGATTTGCAGACAGAATCATCATCTAATTGGTTCTTTGTTGTCTCCAATTAATCAACCACCTAAATTTTCTCCAAAAATATATTTACGATACAATTAATAAAATTACAAACCGAATTTGTAATTTCAACTTACAAAACAAACCAAATTCTTTTGGGTGAAGATATTACCTTCTCTTTGGTCAACGAGGACCAAGGATGATATCAGGAAGGAAATAGGTGAATAACATGAGGAGAATGATAAGAAGAAATATCTCTGTGATTACGAGGCAAGAGATTTCATCCATGGATTCTCGCTTTTTTAGATTCGCCATTTTTTAGTGTGGACGAAGAGAGGCAGAGAGATGGTGAATATTCAGTTTGGTTAATGGAGGCCTAAAGATGGAGATATATAAGTGACATTATATAGTGTGGGGATATGAGCCATTTGATGATTGTTGAATACAATTATTGAATACAATTAAGTCCAACATTGCCGAATTGAATAAAATTAATTTTTTAATTAGATGCAATTAATTTCAAGTGGTTTATGCAATTAATCTTTCAATTAAATGCAATTAATTTCGTATGGTCCACTTTGAGTTTTAATTTTTCATTTTGAGCCGTTGGAAAGCTCTAATGACATTATTCAAAATACCATTTTATCCTTTGTATAATGAAACGTCAAAATGGTATAAATTAACATATAAAATATTATCTATATTCAATTTTTCCAACACTTTATAATTTATACAAGATAACTATTAATATGCATGGAAATTGTAACCGTTAGAAACCTAATAAATAAAATCTTACATAACTCTTAATAGCTAATTAATAACTCTAATTAACTTATAATAGCTAATTAATAACTCTAATTAACTTAACTCTCATAACTATTAACTATTACCTAACTCATGCAATTCTAATAGTTATAAGTTAATTCAATCTGTCAGGATCTGCTTGTTTTGGGGCTAGAGAAGGTTAATTAAATGAAGATTATTTAGCTAAGCAAGGAGTTTAAATGGATGAAAGGGTTAAATGGGGGTTAATTGAAGCTTAGAAAACCTTCAAATAACCCCAATTTCTGGAATATGGAGGTTGACTAAATAACCTTCCCTTGCCTCTCTTTAATAAACCTCGTCAAACCTTCATCCAAGCAGATAGCCGATCGTATCACTTTGAAAAGTTCAAAAGATAACATTGAAGAAATGAATAATCTGTCAGTTCCTCTAAGATTTACTGAGGATGCGGAATCTTCTACTGAGGATGAAGATCATCTAACAATTTCTCAAATCCTGAACAATTTGTCACGTACACGTGAAGGCCACACTGCAGCACCGGTGAAAAACAAAGATGATTCACATTCCAGTGCAGCTAAGGATGTTGATCTTAAGAATGCCCGTGTTGATCAGGCCAAGATACAAGGAGCAACAATGGCAGAAAAGGAGAAGCAAAATGTTGAATCTGCAAATGAGAGTCTCACAGCAAGTTTGGCTGCTCTGGAACATAGCGTCCAAAGACTTGAGAAATGGGCTGCAGAAAGAAAAGCTTTTTATTATAGAAAGTATTCAAGCTAATGGATTGTACCCCTTTCTACCTACTGCAACTTGTTAAGATTTTGATGTCTAGTTTTACTGGGTTTTTAGTTAGTAGGATAAGTAGTGTAGATTTTATTGTTCCTTTAAAATTTTATTTTTTGTTGCATTATAAGCCTTCAAAGAGGCCATTGATTTGTAGTTTTAAAGTGTACAGAAATTGATAAATTCAATAAAATTCTTAAAACGATGTTTTGTTATTAATTTCTTTTATACTCTTTTGAAAAAATCTCAACAATTGGTATCAGAGCTTCATTGATCTTTAAGGGATCTGTGAGTATTTGAAACAAAACTCAACCATTACTTCCAGAAAATGAACAAGTGGTTTTGGTGGCTTTGGTGAAAATGCTTTTGCATTAGCATCAATGGGAGAACTCTTCAAACTTGCATTCACTTTTGAGGATTTTGTTGTCAAATCACTTCCCTGCAAAATGTTAGTAGAATTTCCGGACCTAAATAGTGTTTTCCCGATCGAAGAGTTATAGCTTAACCTGCTCTTTAGGATTTTCTTCCGTATGGCTAGGAAGACTTCCCTCTTTTCGGAATGGAATTGATTTAGCAATTTGTCCTATTTGAACCTCCAAATTATGGATGCTAGATGAATGGTTCTTAATTAATTGATCGAATTTGTTCTTAATTCGTTTAAAACCATCATCGTGGCTGTTAATTTTACCACCGATAGTATCTAAGAATTTGTCGATTTTAGAAGATAGTGTGCCAATAGTGTCTCTTGATTGATTTTGATAATTATTAGTCCGACCTTGATTGGCACAGGTATTGTTATTATCTTTCCAACTAAAGTCAGGGTTATTCCTCCATCCGGGATTATAAGTATTTGAATAAGGGTTATTAATTTCATTTTGTCCTTGGACAAACTTTACATGTTCTACCTCATCCATACCACTATAATCCATGTCAATTTGGATAGGGTTTCCATATTGTCACACGGTGTCATAAACTTGTCAATCCTTTCCTCAAACTTCGTAGGTTTGTCAGACCCTGGGGTGCTTCAGCCGCTAATCCTTCTCTCTGAATCCTCGAAATAGAGATAGATGGATCCACTATCAGAATGTAAACTTGTCTTCGAACAATTCTTGAATCTAAACTAATTGCTACTGTGTATGTAATTAAACTAAGAACAACTTGTGTACAACAAGTTTGTCTTTACAGAAATGAAAACTAATATCTAACTCTCTTCTGAATTAGAATTTCTTCAACATAATATCAACTCTCTCTAAAACTTTAACAACCCTGAATTCTGAAATGAAGCACTTATTTATAGTTGCTGAAGGGTTATGTTTGAAGGGTCGTGTCCACTGGTGAAGGGTCGTTTCTATCCGAACGAACAGACGCGTTATTTGGAAATTGAACATGTGAAATCAGTGCTGAAAATGCTGCTGTTGCTACCGAGATTCAGAAATCTCAGTCGTGACCTAGGGCTGAGAGATATAGCTGAACGAAAGTGTATTCTCGTGTCTGAAGTTAGCGTGTCGCGATCGAGATATGGGAATCTCGGTCGCGACACGGGTGTTTGTTCCCGTCCTCGACTGCTTCCCGCCTCCTCGTATCGGTCTTCTGAATTTACACGTGCTTTTAGCTTGTAACTGTGATTTTTCTCTCATTTTTGCTCCGTTTTAGCTCCTATTTGAATTTTACCAAATAATTGAGTACCATGCATCAAAGAAACATATATAGACGTAAAAGTACTCTAAATAAATATAATTAGCACGATTTTAATATAAAACTGACGTAATTATTAATGATATTTTAGGTGTATTTTGGGCTTATCAATGCCTTTGTATTCAACATTCACAAAAATTAAGTGATTTTAGGGAAATAATGAAAGAAACGGTTCGTAGAAAGTGAAATTGCGAAGTCTGCGAAGAGAAATACAACCTGAAAAAGGATGATTTTGCTTCGCAGAAAGCAAAACTGCGAGTTTGTAAAGAGAAATACAACTTGAAAAAGGATGATTTGCTTCGCAAAAAGTGAAATTGCAAAGAGAAATACAACTTGAAAAGGATGATTTTGCTTTTGCATATTGCAAAACTATGAAGTTTGCGAAGTCATTTTCTGGAGAAAATAATACTTTAGAGGATGATTGTTCTTCGTAGGTCTTGCAAAATGTGAAGCAAACTCATTATGCGAAGTCATTTTCTGAAAAGAGAGGAAGATGAACGCAGAAATACAATAGATACTTACTTTCTTTCCACCTTTTACCATTGAAATCGACAATAAACATATGATAAACGCAGAATAACATCGAAGAACGATGCCTTCGATTCACACAAGAACAGAGAGACAAAGAGAGGAAGAATAGACAGGATGATAAAAAAAAGGATTTCGTTCGCACAATAAAAAGAAAGGAAGAGAGGAAGATGAAACGATAGAAAGGAAGAGAGGAAGATGAAAGGTTTGAGGTATTTTGGGAAAATCACAAATAAATAGTCAGTATATGTAATGTGTTGGGTAAATGGTCTAAATATGGAAATGAATCTCCAATTTGACCCAATTTTATAATTTTCCCTTAAAAATATTATAAACAATTAACTCTTAGTTATTTAAAAAGTATTAAAATAGATATCATCTCTAAATATTCATTCTTTATTTATTTTTTATCATTAAAATTATAATGTACTATTTACCAATTGTAACAAGAGAAAGACTCATCAATAATAAATTATTAATAAAAAAAAAATAAGTAGTTGACTAAGAGTTGAGAGAGAGGTTCCTCAATAAAAAAAAAAAGAGAGGGAACCAAGACTCTTAGTAATTTGAGGAGTGACTAAGAGTCTATTAGAGTTAATTTTTAATCCAAACTCTTCAAAATTTAATTTCAGAGCCTAACAAATGATTTTCTTGGAGATGCTCTTAATCAATAACAATGTTTTCATGAAACAATCTTTTTTTTAATGAATTTATGAAACAATCTTGAACATTCCTTCCCAATATAGTGAGATTTTCACTTGCTACTTGATGCATTTTAGCTGAAATTGTATGTTTTTTTACGTGAAGTCTAAATTAGGTATTCCCCCCTCCAAAAAAATTAAGGTTATTTTGAAAATTATCATTTATTTCTTCATCTACCAAATACAAAACTAGAGGCTCTCATAAGGTTATTTCGAATATTCAAGCATTCTACCTGAATTTACTTAGCATGCTACTTTATTGAAATTATTATCAATCTATTTTGAACAATTTTAGCTTAAAATAAACACCCGAAGCAAAAATTTAGTATGTTATTGAAATTATTATCAATCTATTTTTGAACAATTTTATTACAGTTTTCTATAGGTACCAAACTAGATAGCAATATAAACAAAACCACAGTTTCATATGTTATTAGGATTTGCAGACAGAATCACCATCTAATTGGTTCTTTATCGTCTCCAATTGATCAACCACCTAAATTTTCTGCAAAAATATATTTACGATACAATTAATAAAATTACAAACAAAATTTGTAATTTCAACTCACAAAACAAACGAAATTCTTTTAGGTGAAGATATTACTTTCTCTTGGTCAACGAGGACCAAAGATGATATCAGGAAGGAAATAGATGAATAACATGAGGAGAATGACAAAAAGAAGTATTTGTGTGATTACGAGGCAAGAGATTTCATCCATGGATTCTCGCTCTTTTAGATTCGCCATTTTTTTTAGTGTGGATGAAGAGAGGTAGAGAGATGGTGAATATGCAGTTTGGTTAACAGATGCCTAAAGATGGAGATATTAAGTGACATTATATAGTGTGGGGATATGAGCCATTTGATGATTGTTGAATACAATTATTGAATACAATTAATTCCAACAATTGCCGAATTGAATAAAATTAATTTTTTTGATTAGATGCAATTAATTTCAAGTGATTTATGCAATTAATCTTTCAATTAAATGCAATTAATTTCGTATGGTCCACTTTGGGTTTTAATTTTTCATTTTGAGCCGTTGGAAAGCTCTAATGACATTATTCAAAATACCATTTTATCCTTTGTATAATGAAACCTCAAAATGGTGTAAATTATCATATAAAATATTATCTATATTCAATTTTTCCAACACTTTTTAATTTATACAAGATAACTATTAATATACATGGAAATTGTAACCGTTAGAAACCTAATAAATAAAACCTTACATAACTCTTAATAACTAATTAATAACTCTAATTAACTTAACTCTCATAACTATTAACTATTACCTAACTCATGCAATTCTAACAGTTACAAGTTTGGCTGCTCTGGAACATAGCGTCCAAAGACTTGAGAAATGGGCTGCAGAAAGAAAAGCTTTTTATTATAGAAAGTATTCAAGCTAATGGATTGTACCCCTTTCTACCTACTACAACTTGTTGAGATTTTGATGTCTAGTTTTACCGGGTCTTTAGTTAGTAGGATAAGTAGTGTAGATTTTATTGTTCCTTTAAAATTTTATTTTTTGTTGCATTATAAGCCTTTAAAGAGGTCATTAATCTGTAGTTTTAAAGTGTGCAGAAATTGATAGATTCAATAAAATTCTTATAACCATGTTTTGTTATTAATTTCTTTTATACTCTTTTGAAAAAATCCAAACAATTGGTATAAGAGCTTCATTGATCTTTAAGGGATCTTTGAGTATGTGAAACAAAACTCAACCATTACTTCCAGAAAATGAACAAGTGGTTGAGGAAATTTTTTGGAAAATTGAAAATTACTGAGTATAGTCATTATGAGAAGCATGGTAGCACAAGGAGACATCAGCGTTTCAAATGCAAAAAGTTATTGAAGAAAATGTCAATTTGACATGTATTGTTGATGAAGAATTATTATTTTAATGTTGGAGAGAAGTGCTCCAATTAATAATTGAAGGTCGGTGAGAAATGCACCGAGAAGCGATTTTGCGGAGAGAAATGCTTCGATTACAAGATGATGATGTGAAGTACATCATATGTAAAAAAAACTTTGAATCAGGTGGGAATGTTGAGATTTTGATATTCTGATTCAAAGTTTGTTTTTGACTAAGTCTAGGTCTTCAGTTAATTAGTAGGATAAGTAGTGAAGATTTTATTGTTGCTTTAAAATCTCATTTTTTGTGGCATTATAAGCCTTTAAAAAGGCCATTAATTTGTAGTTTCAAAGTGTGCAGAAATCAACAGATTCAATAAAATTACTAGCACCATGTTTTGTTATCCCAACACAACTAGCCACAGCATTTTACATAATTTAAATAAAAAGAGAATTTTAATTACAAGTTTACTTGAATTGTGTTTCATCAACTAACTAGGCAATATTAGCTTAACTAATTATGTTATCAGAAACATGTTCCTTAAAAAAAGATTTACACATCTTTAAGCTTCACCTTCTAGAAATTTTTCGCATAGCGCACCCCGTGTTCGCTCTAATTGATTGGGTATATTACTCCAGTAGTATAGTACAAATTGTCCGGTATGTAGCGGTTTTACAATCCATAGAGGCTGGAATGAAGACGTGGGAGGAGGAGAACTTGAAGAGGGGTAGCTTTGAGGTTAGTCAAACCAGGGCTCTCAGTCATATCCACATCTTCACTTGATATCTTAGAAACATCAAAACTATGCAACAATGTAGCCAATGTGAATTCCACTACTCGAAGTGCCAATGTGATTCCAGGGCAAGACCTTCTTCCTGATCCAAAAGGGATTAATTCAAAGTTCTGCCCTTTTATATCCATCTCCTTGTGGATACTATTGAATCTCTCTGGCTGGAACTTGTCTGGATCCGACCAAACTCGCTCGTCACGCTGTATTTTCCAGGCATTAACCATTAACCGTGTGCCTGCAGGGACATGGTATCCTGATGCTAGAAGTGTCAAAACGGGTTATCATACTATAAGTGATTTATATATATATTATAGTGGCTGAATGCATGGTCAGAAAAACTCATTGACTTTGAACTTTAAAAGTGTCTTGTTAGCTTTCTGAACTTGTTTATAATGACTTATTAGTTCCCAAAACTTGCTTAAGATAACATATTCACCTTCTAAAGTGCTTATATTGATTTATTAGACTCTTGAACTTGCTTAAAATGATACGCTTTTTAAAGTGTTACCTGATGCAAGAGTGCAGTCCTCCATTGAAGAACGAAGACCAATTACAGGAACTGGAGGGCATAGGCGCAGTGTTTCTTTGACAATAGCTTGGAGATAGATTAAGTTATTGATATCAGTTTCATCTACATTCCTGTCTTTGCCAACATGGATGTCCAGCTCTTCTTTGGCCTTCTTCATCTCTTGTTCATTGTTGAGTAATAATGATAATGCCCATGTCAGGGTTACCATTGTTGTGTCACTTGCTGCTAATATCAAATTCTGCCAAAATCATAAGTTTAAGCTCACTTTTATATTAGTAAAAGACAAAATTAAACTACTTCTATGTAAGTTGAGTGGCTATAAAGTCAGTAAGAGTAAAGTTGAGTGACCATGGATGTAATTTACCAAATATAGAATTATAGAGCTGAATATGAGATTTACCAGGCAAGTTGACTTGTTAATGGTATCTGCATCAAAACCTGAAACTTTATCATCTTCCAAGATACTAAGCATTACATCCATGAAATCCTGCTCCCTCTTCTCCTTCCCCTTTAACAATCTCTTCTGTTTATGTTCCTTTAACCATCCTTCAATCAGAATATCCAATTCTCTAGCAGTTTTTTTCATTCTTTTCTCATATCCATTCAAATCCAACCAACCAAGAAATGGTATAGAATCAGACAACACAAAAACCCCAAACAAAAAACCAAAATCTCTCATAACCTTTTGACATCTCCTTGCTTCTCCTTCCTCCATATCAGAATCCGGTCCGAAATACCTCTTCCCTCCAACCATTATAAGAGCAACATTACTTGTCAAGTCTCCAAACCACTGTTTCATTTCAACTTCAACTCCACTTTCTTTGCTTCCTCCATTAATCCAAGTCTTGTAAATCTGCCTTATTGCAATCTGCACTTCTGAAACTCTTATATGCTTCAGCATATCAATCCGGTGAGCTGATAGAAGCTCTACTGTTGCTATTTTTCGCATCTCTCGCCAGTAAGGTCCGTAGGGGGAAAATCCAAACATGGATAAGTTATAGCCTAGAAGTTTTGAAGCAGCAATAATTGGTCTATCAGAAAAATTTCTATCATGTGAAGTCAAACATTCTCTTGCAGTTTCCCAAGTGTTCACTGTTAATACTCTATGTGAACCTATTTTTATAGTGAAAATAGGTCCATACTTGTCTGCCATGGATGATAATGTTTTGTGAATTAGCTGATTGCTGCCGAAGAGGTGCATATGTCCGATTACAGGCCAAGCTCTGCCTGCCTGAGGCAATCTGTGGCCGCTAGTAGTAGCTCCTTTTGATTGATAAAAGAAGAAGCAAAATAGAAGGGCAAGGAAGGTGAAGATCAAGGTTAAAAACCATTGAAGAAGAAGAGAGTCCATCAAAGGATGAAGCTAGAGGTTGAAGGAGGGCAATTGTTTAGTCTCAGATGTGATTTTCAATTTTTGTCCAAATAAATTAGAGCTAAGTCACCTGGTGTTGCTTTCAATTGGGGACAAAAAAAAAAGTCACCTGGTGTTGCTTTCAATTGGGGATAAAATAAAGTAGTTTAGAGATAAGTTTCATATGAGCTAAGCCTTGACTATTTCAACCAACTAAGGATAAGCAAATATGTTTTGTGGGATAAGATAAAATAGAGCATTAGTCATAATTAACTGCACAGGTTTAAGATAATATATACTTGAAAATGATCATGTCAGATAAATCTAACAAATGCAAACTTTTGACTGATTTAAACAATAATCTCAATCGTGCAGAGACAAAATTGCAGAATTCTGTGAATTTTTCTGCATAGACTATGATACAGCATCAGAATTGGAATTTAGACTAGATACACTTTTCATATCTATGCTGCTTGGAAACTCCCCTTCAATAAAATTTCCATGTTCGTGTCTGTTTCTGTTTCAGTTTCGTTTTTGTTTTAGGTTTTGGAGACTATGTTTTAGAAATAAAGTTTCCAAGTGTCCAGTTTCAGTTTCCATGCAACTTAGGACTTTATGTAGCTGCCTCTATATCTTCATTGGCATGGCTGTTAAGGTCCTTTGCTTCATTTTCAATAGCTTTCAACACTTCAAAGAAGCGGCGCCTTGACGTCGGAAGCCTTGATAGTGTCAAACAAAAGCCTTGCAATCTGATTTCAATATTTAAGGTTTAATTTCAAAGCAAACCATAACTTAGACAATTTGGAGTAAAAGTATGTATTTGTTTAAACAGAAATGAAAATAGCTAACTGTTACCTTCTACTAAGACCCTCCAACTGAGCTCTTTTAATCGGATCCTGCGGGGGAACGCCATCGTTCAACCAAGATTCTATTCGTGCTGCATCGCCACCATACAGGCAGTGTTTGTAGAAGTATAACTCTTCAGCTTTGTTTAAGTTTAGACCCTTGATCTGCTCTTTCATGATGCACATTGGCTCGTAGAGCCAATCGAAAACCCGCCCTTCTGGTCTGTTCACACTTGTTATCTCCACATTATTGCCTGCGAAAACGATGTGATCTGGTCTTGCTTGTAATCCATTCATAAACAATGCAGCATGAACAAGTTGAGTGATTCTTACGAAGGATGAAGCCGCTTGATTTGCTCTTAATCGAGCGAAGGAAGCACTCGAGAAACGCATATGCAGGAATTCCAATGTTGATTATGTTTGTTTTCGAGTTTCGCCAGGCATCAAGATCAGAAATTTGGATAGCTTCATTCCTTAGAAGCTCTTTCCCAATGTCTTCAAATGTTTTAAAGAAGCTATCCCATATCTGGTTAACATATTTGTTAGTTAAACTATTGCATTTTAGAAGAATGAATCTATCTTTATTTATTCAGCCTTTGTTCTTACAGTTGCAGTATTGAGTGAAGTTGCATTTTCAGCAGGAGTCCTCATAAATGATTCACCGAAACCAACACGAGCACCTTCGAGCTGTTCGTGCAGTTTCTTTACAGGAAGCAATGAAGAATCGGAGCTAACTCGTTTACGATATTTGGGCCTGATTATCAGCAAGACAGAAGCAGGAATGTTAATGAATGTCTGTGAAATGCGGGCGAAAAATACACACAAGTATGGGAAGAGTTGCATACCTGGGAAAACAGGAACCTTCTTTCAGGTAGAGTAAATCATTAGTGTACTCATCAAATACAGATACAGAAGCAATCACATAAAGCAATCCCCTCTTGGTAGAACTTTCCTAAAACATTTATCAGAAAACAACCACACGAGTCACACAAGAAAACGAAAAGAGAGACCAGCTGCAGTCTGTCAGTGACAGATGCAAGGGGGGCTTGAACACTAGTCGCTGCAAAATTCCATGGAATCTGTGTACGGAGTTTTAATTCTTTTTTTGTAAAAGCACCCAAAAAATATCCATTGAGCACCAATAGATCAGCCGAGAGCATCCAAGCACCCTGTTAGTTAATCCTGGATCCGTCACTAGCTGCAATAAGGCGATTGATTTTTACCTGATAGGCAACAACTGCAGCGAAACAGCCAAAGCCGACACTTGAAATTATGCCAGCCAGTGTTGCTAGCAGAACCACAATAGGCCACAACAGAATCCAAAATCCAGCAAAAGGAACACAGACAGTTTCCAGAAAGGGGCCTGATCTTCCTATAAGATCTTGTATAAGCTGGTTCCATCCTTTAAACAGTAGTACAGGCGATTTGTACATAACGATTATGGTAATAACAGGCGCATCAACAAGTATTCCTAGAATTGCTGCCAGAATGCAACCTGGCATCTGAGAAACCCTGTTAAAATGCCAGAGAAGAATAAAAGTTCATCAAGATGTTTCACAAGAAAAGCATAGTTAAGTGCATTCCGAATTCCGAAAAGATTACTACTTTAATTCAATGGGATCTTCATCCTCCTTGGACTCGAGCAGCCCATCCATAACAGAGAAGTAAGAGTGGACTGAAAAATCTGCAAAATCGCGGACAACAGTGCATGCCCCGAGAACACTAGTCCACGTCCCATCCTGTGAGTCAGCAGCACACTCAAGTTATTGCCTATTACATAAATGTTCATCTATATTGCACGGACACAGAAACATACTGGGAAACCTTTTTTCTAAAACATAGCCTTCAAACCGAATAAGCACTACTGAAGAGGGGTTTTCGTGCAACATAGATTCTCGTTAAAAGCAGAAATGCTATGAGAAGAGAATATTACTGTAAAACATCTAAAGAGCTTGATGCTAATTGAACCTTCCTTACTGATAGCCTTGAATGTCTCCATGACAGGCCAAATGAAACCATATCCAACACCCATAATTGCACTTCCAGCAACACCAATAACACTCCATATTGCTATTGGTATTGGAACTAGTAAAATCAAGAGACATTTCATGTATGCCCCAAACTTGTTTGTTCTGAGATGAAGATGAACAAGATTAAGAAAAAATAATTAAAAACACTCAAGATGAGAAAAAAGAAATATACTTGATTAAGCAGTAGATGCTACAAACAAGATGAAGTGGCCATAAACCTATGACAACACCAGTATCTCCAAAAGCAATTACCAGAAACACAAAAGGACTGAAAATAGCTCCTGTCATTGCCATATTCATTAAAAATAATTAACACATGGTTCAGATAATAATCAGAGAGTTCAGAAGAAAAATTAGCTACCTTTGAGAATTCCAAGAGTAAATAGAAACATAAAGGCTGGAAGAAAGAAGAGGAAGTAACACACATAGCTCAAGAACCCCTTAGGAACTTCCATTTTCTGTTAAAATAATTTCTTACTGCGATGCGAAATCAATGAAGAAATGTAGCCAGAAATAAAAAGAATTCGTACAAAGACAATTTTGTTGTCAAGTATCCGGAATGCAGTTTTAAGGTCAAAGGTACAAATTATAGAATCTGTTCCTGTAATAAAGACAAGAATTACAACGTTAAGACAAAGCATAATTCTATATTTCTATTTTTTTTTTTCACATGAGCAAGTGAATTTATTCACCATTAGATATAGACTTATTAAATCTAAGTATAAGGTGCATGTGATCAAGACTGCTTATTAGTTGATAACATGACTTACATGAGAGTGGAGATAACGACCACGTAGAGTGTTCCGATAATAATAACTGAAAGTTGGTCCAACTTTCAAACTTTAGGGGGTAAAATTTACCCAACTTATAAATGTTATAAGTATAATTGAATCATTTATGACATTAGGAATAAAATTACACTTTCCTTCCAATGCATCTTATCTCTATTTTTAATATAAATATTTTAATTAGGCCAGTGGATAGGATTTAGGAATTAGTTCTCTTAACCTAACCAAACATGATGTGAATATAGTGCAAGGTCAATTTAGGCTTGGATAAGGTAGTTTAGTTTAAAACTCGGTTGTGTCAATCAAACCCAACTCATTAACAAGTCTAATTGAAGATAAAACTTCTTTATAACTTTCTTTCGATACAACCATTATCCTATCAACATGATCGATATACTAAACCAAAAATCTCATACCACTTGTTAGGAATTGGATCCATTGCTAATTATAATAGGCTTGATATCTCACATAAAAAATTAGACATGCAATAAAACGAGAGATTTAGGTAGTTAAACTATTCTTGTCTACAACTATGGACGAAGAGAAGCTTGATTCCTAGTAACATCTCCTAATATAAACTCCAAATCATTAATACTGAACTTATTATGTAAGAAGGTTTCAACCTCTTGGATAGGTTGACTAATACTACTAGCCAAAATTATATCATCAACATAGACAACCGATGTTATAAAATCATCACATGTACCCCTACGGGTCGTTTGGTATTCTATTGGGATAGAGATAAGGATAAATGTTGGGATATGGACAAGGATAAATAGTTGGGATAAAGATAAAAGTATAATTCGAGAATTATTATTCAATGTTTGGTAGGTGGGATAGGGATAGGAATAAAATACTACATTTTACTATTTTAACCTTATTTAAGCTACATAACATTAATTTGAGGGATAAGATGGACTTTTCCATCCTATTAAAATCGCAGGAGCTTATCCACCTCCCTCCTGGGTATAGGATTTGAGGGATAAGAGACTTATCCCTCATCTGTCTCACTCTTCTATCTCACACACAAACACGGGATAACTTATCTCGTGTTTTTTTTATCCCTATCCCACCTCCTATATCCCCTAACAAACACCCCGCTAATAGATAAAGAAGGATATGAAACTGACTGTGTGAACTTCAATTCTAAAGTTAATATCAACTTACTATTCCATTGGCGACTTGCCTATTTTAGTCCATACAAGGACTTTTTAAGTTTGCAAACAACATTTGGAACCTCAGTCTTAATACCTTAGTGTCATATAAATTCCCTCTATAAGATCACCATGTAGAAATGGTTCATATCCACACAATACAGATTAGAGGTTTAGTTATAAAGAACTAAAAATCTCACAATAAGCAATTAAACAACACAAATTAGCATCAACAGACTCACACGACATGTTAGAATCACCATTTGTATATCAAACTCAGAGATAGAATTAGTTAAAAAAACCAAACAAGCAGAAAAAACCCACACGACAAAAATGGAGAAGTGAGAAGAGAGGAGATGGGTTGGATAGTGGATGTCGGAAATTTCTATTTGGGAAGTCAGTGTGTTTTTGTGCATATCGAGTATAACCTAATTTCAATTTACAAAAACTTAACTTGTTTTTACTTAATGGGCCACAAATTCCTAACTATTTTCATAGGATAATTTTAAATTACTAATTTTTATTGTATGTAAATTATAATTTGTATTTTTTTTTTATATTATTATAATTTGTATTTTTAGTTACTCAATTTTATTTGGAATGGAAATATATATAAATAATATTCAAATTTTTTAAAATATTTTTTACAAGTTTTTATTGAGCTTCTTCACGAGCAGTTCGTGAACATGCACATCAAACTCCAAAAAATCATTAGTCCAAAGGCTAAATTGACCCACCAGTCTTTAGATTCGAGTAAAAACTCCTTTTGATGTGATCTTTGGTGGATCAATTAGCCGAAATAAATAAGGTGAAGTTCAAGTGTGTGCTATTTTGGCGGATATTTTACCTGAAAACACTCAGAAATGGCTAGAAACTACAAAAATAAATAAAACGAGTGCGAAAACTAAATAACAAGTACAAATGCATAAAAGTGCGAGAAACACTCGCTTATTAGCAAAAAACTAATCAAAACTATCCTAAGAACTGTACCTAAAGATAGGGTTTTTTTTTACCCATATCAATAGGCATCACCCACAACAGCATCATACATGCAACCAATCAGTTCATACCCACATAACCCTTCCTTATAAGAATATGGCTACTCACAGAACATACAAGTAGCCTAAATTGATATAAAAGTTCACAACCCTTGACCACATATTTCATACAAGTAGCACTAAGCAGTTCCACAATTCGAATCTCCTTTACTATGTACCTGCCACTTGGATTGTACTCGTTGAAACATGAGCACAATGATGAAGTCTATGATACTGTCACCACAAACTTAAAATCATAAACTTGTGTTAGAATCATAAACTTCAAGTTTTATATATTTATAAATATAAATATAAATATATTAATTTAATACTTAAAACCCTATTATATATATCCTATTCCTTCTTTTCTTATTTCTCTCTCCCACTCACTTTACTTTTCTATCTCTCTCTCTTCTATTCTTCTCCTTACTGCCGTCCCACCACACATCTTCAACTTTAATCAAAGTTATTTTTAACAAATAAACATATGTTTGTTCATTTGCTGATTTGCAAGAAGCCAAAGAGTCGAGAGCACCCACCTAAAACAATATATTATAAAAGTTTGTTTCATTACGTATATGGTCCCCCCCCCCCCACCCAAATTGTCATCCAAGGTTCGCACTGACATTAGCTGTAAAAATAATTTTTATAGCTAACTTTTGTAGCTATCGAATTTTGAATAGAATTTTTAACATATTCCGACGATTAGTATGTGCTCAACACCCCCCAATAACCCCTTTGGATTCCTCCCTGGCTCTAAGGATTAATAGCGTTTGAAGCCCTTCATTTAAAAGAAATTTAATTCATTATTGTACGTCTCTAAAGAAAATAAGAGTGAATATTCTTACCTTTTATATGAGTGTAGTATTTAATTTCAATGAGACTCCGAACTTGGATATATATATATATATATATATATATATATATATATATATATATATATATATATATATATATATATATTTTTTTTTTTGATGAGCCGAGTTAAGTCGAGCTTTGGCTGATTCAGGCTCGGTTTGTTTATCATTAACGAGCATGAGCCCATCTTCAAGCTCAAACCTATGTTCGAGCTCAACTCAAATAGAAGCTTGTTTATTCATGAGCTACTCGCGAGCTAGCTCGTTTATCTTTTTTATCGTTTATTTGCTGAGGAGCTTGCTCGCGAGTAGCTTTTATTTTGTTCACTTTGCTTGCAAGCAGCTCATTTTTTTTTGTTCACAAGTTTTTCTCGTGAGCAGCTTGCTTATTTTGCTTGCAAACAAAATAACATCAACATCAAATAAAACAATAGCAAGTGTACCAAATGAAATAATATAAGTTTGCATGCACATTAAAATTCTCAATTTTTAGTCATTAAATAAAATATAATTAAAAGATTCCTAAATTAGTAAACTAAGCATTAACGAGTGTTCCAATGTAACCATAAAACACTAATAAATGGTCAACAAATCCTAATTACTTCCTCCGATCAAGATTGTCACCGCTCATTTAATAGATCTGTTACTTTGAAATAAACCTGTAAAGAAGCAAATTAACCACTTAGAAAAGAAACAATTACAACATTCTGTAAGATTATTACCACCTTTAATAAAGAAGATTAGTAAGTACCAACAATGTTATCCATTATTTAACTAGTAAAACCAAATAAAACCTAACCTAACAATTACAATATATTGCAGAATAATCATTCAACTTTCCACTTTTTAAGAACTACAATGAATATCTAGAATGATTCTCCTTATCATACAAAGAATTGAAATAACTCAAAATTAACAATTCAAGTAGCAATAATTTGAATTAACAACACATGTCACAAATTTGGGAGGTTAATCGGGGTGAGCGTTAGGGGAGGTAATGGAAGAGGAGGGAAAGTGATGGAAATGAATATTAAAATTTTACCTTGTATGAGAAGTGATGGAATATAAATGAAAGTTAAAATGTCAGTTTTTATTTAAAAAAATTACATTACCCCCATTAACGCTCAGATATAGAGTTAATAGGTGTAAAACGTTAGGTCCCATTAGCCTTCATTTACTCTCAACAAAAAAAAGAAAACTCTCAAACAAAGTTAATTTAAAATTTTACATTCCATTTACCTTAATTAACTTCCTTCCAAATAAGGACTTTGCAAAATACTAAAATGCATACCATTATTAAAAGAGTTTTTCTTTTATAAAGAAAAATATATGAAAACTAAAATACAAATTAGATTATTTTGTATGTGTTTTTTTCTTATATAAATATGAAATTAATTCAGTCAACAAGCAAAGCAATCAACACAACACATGGATAGTATCAACAAACAAATAAATCCACACAACACAAATTAAGGTTTAGTGATAAAGAACTAAAAATCTCATAATAATAAGTAATTACATAACACAAATTAGCATCAACAGACTCACACGATATGTTAGAATCACCATTTGTATATCAAACACAGGGATAGAATTAGTTAAAAAAGCCAAACAAGCAGAAAAACCCACACGACGGAAATGGAGAAGTGAGAAGAGAGGAGATGGGTTGGATAGTGGACGACGAAAATAACATCAAATAAAATAATAGCGAGTGTACCAAATGAAATAATATAAGTTTGCATGCACATTAAAAATCTCAGTTTTTAGTCATTAAATAAAAATAATCAAAAGATTCTTAAATTAGCAAACTAAGCATTAACGAATGTATTAATGAATGTTACAATGTAACCATTAAACATTAATAAATGATCAACAAATCCTAATTGCTTCCTCCGATCAAGATTGTCACCGCTCATTTAATGGATCCGTTTCTTTGAAATAAACTTGTAAACAAGCAAATTAACCACTTAGAAAAGAAACAATTACAACATTCTGTTAAGATTATTACCATAAATAAGATTCTCAAGTATCAACAATGTTATCCATTATTTAACTAGTAAAACCAAATAAAACCTAACTTAACAATTACAATATTTTGCAAATTAACCATTCAATTCTCCACTTTTTAAGAACTACAATGAATATCTTGAATGATTCTCTTTATGATATAAAGAATTGAAATGAATCAAAATTAACCATTCAACTAGCAATAATTTGAATTAACAACACATGTCACATATTTGTGAGGTTAATTGGGGTGAAAGTTAGGGAAGGTAATAAAAGATGAGGGAAAGTGATGGAAATGATGATTAAAATTTAACCTTGTATGGTATGGGAAATGATGGAATGTAACTGAAAGTTAAAATATTAGTTTTTATTAAAAAAAATTACATTACTCCCATTAACACTTATTTTGGAAATTAAGATGTAGAGTTAATGGGAGTAAAATATTAGCTCACGTTCACCTTCATTTACTCAAAACAATAAAAAAAAAAAACACTCTCAAACAAAGTTAATTTAAAATATTACATTTCGTTAACCTCATTTAACTTCCTTCCAAATAAGGGCTTAGCAAAATACTAAAATGCAAGCCATTACAAAGACCTTTATATTAAAAGAATTTTTCTTTTATAAAGAAAAAAATTATGAAAACTGAAATATAAAATAGATTATATAATATGTGTTTTTTCTTTATATAAATATAGAATTCAGTGAAAGAAAAAGAATCAACAAATAAAGCAATCAACACAATACACTGATAGAATCAGCAAACAAATCAATCCACACAACACAAATTAAAGTTTTAGTTATATAGAACTAAAAATCTCATTATAAGCAATTACACAACACAAATTAGCATCAACAGACTCACACAACATATTTGTTTTCTTAGAAAAATCTACTTTAACCCCCGGAGCCTACTCAAGAAAAAGGAGCGCGCTTTTCGGCGAGATATTTTGTTTGAGCCGGGGATCCCCCTTGCACGCGATGGAAGAGTATTTATATTCATAAGGGATGCAGGAGCAGCAGAGCTGCATATGACATTGACATTGGGGTAGTACCCGATTGAATCCTCTGAGCCAACTACTATATCTATTCGGAATCGAGCGTATACCAACAAGGGGTCCAAAAAAAGTCTCTTTTTACGGAATAAAAGAAATGCTTTACGCACAAAAAGAAAGGGGATGACTGACTGACAGAGTGAAAGACAGACTGGAAGGCATTACTATCACTGGCAGGCAACAGGGATAGAATTAGTTAAAAAAACTAAACAAGCAGAAAAACCTCCACTATGAAAATGGAGAAGTGAGAAGAGAGATGGGTTGGATAATGGATGTCGGAAATTTCTATTTGGGAAGTCAGTGTGTTTTTGTGCATATGTACAAGTATAACCTAATTTCAATTTACAAAAACTTAACTTGTTTTTACTTAATGGGCCACAAATTCCTAACTAGTTTCATAGGATAATTTTAAATTACTAAATTTTATTATATGTAAATTATAATTTGTATTTTTTTTGACATTATTATAATTTATATTTTTAGTTACTCTATTTTATTTGATATGGAAATATATATAAATAATATTCAAATATTTTTTTAATATTATTTACAAGTTTTTATTGAGTTTCTTCATGAGCTTCTATCGAGCAGTTCGTGAACATTAATAATCGAACTCGTTCACGAGCCTATAATCGAGCCTGCTCGCGATCTTTCGAGCCGAGCTTTAGTCCACTCAAGCTCTGTTCGCTTACGAACCGAGCCTCTAAATCGTAGTCTAATTCAGTTCGTATATTGCATTTTTAACAGTTTAAAATAGCTTTTATTTTGTGTCTAGTCTGGCTATAAGAACATTAGGCAAAAAGCATTTTGAAAGAATATTCTAAGTCAGTCATGAATTCAGATGAAATACCACATTATGCTTTTGGTATTCCTTCAATGTGAGTTTCAGAGAATATTGCTCCTCAGATTTGGTCTGTTTGGTCACTGGTTTTTCATTATCCCTTTCCTTGATTTCCTTTCTTCCCCGCTTAGCAACACTTATTCTAGCATAAAACCAAACTAGAAAAAGCAAAGTTTCCATGTTTTTATACCTAAAAACAGTGATTTTTTGTGTAAAATACCAGTTGCAGAATCTCTAAAGATGATTTCAGGATCCTTTCGCTTAGCATTACCACATTCTAGCAGGAAAACGAAAAGGAAGTAAACTTTTATAAATTTATAAGAGTTATATAAATCAAAACTAGAGATTTATTTACCAGTGATTCTCGCAGAAACTTCAGGTTTAGAAGAGATGTTTTCACTCTCAGAAGTAGGAATTTGAATTTGAATTTGAGGTTCCTTCAAACAGCAAGTAGCCCCATATGCGAAAACTTCAAAAGTTGTTTCATCAACGAGATTGAAAACTAGAACATCACCCTCTTGCAATTTGTTTTCTTTCAAAAACTTATCCCATCCTTGCCTAAAGAAATAGTCGTTGATCTTCCTTTCTATTGATACCTCACAAGATTTCCCTGTGTGAGATCTCAGTGTGCATAATTTGGGGATCATTTCCTTGAACATTTTCACCAACAAACCAGGTAGTTTCTGCAATAAAAAAAAAAGTTAAATCAAATGGAAAATATTTAATTAACAAGTGAAGTAAAGACAAGATCAGATCAAATCAGAGAAGGCATATACAATTCTTGTAGCGAATTCGAAAACCAAAACCAATAACTTGATGAATGTCATGGTGGATTTGGGTGCTGAAGCCATTGTTTTGGATTCTGGAAAGAACTGTGCTTGATGTGAACTGAAAACTAATATGAACTGATTCTTGTAGTGCTGCAACATTTTCTCCAGTATTAGTTAGTTCTATTTTATAGCAAAATCTCACAAATTTTTTTGCAGAGTGTTTGAAGGCAATCTTCCTCCTCAAGTTTTGCAGATTATGGTAATTAAGAATTTTAATTAGGAGAGATTTGGCTATGACTGCAAAGAATATATGACAGGTGAGTGGAAGCTTGATTTATTCGCAGGTACAGTTTCCTTGGGTCATCACGAGTGTGGTGTGCCACCTACAGACATCTAATATATTCTTTTTAGTGATAGATTGAGGACTTCCTTTCCCCGTATAGTTAGCAGTTAGTTTTGTTTCGGGGTCACCCCACCATTTGATAAAAAAAATTAACATATAATAAATATTTTTTTACCTAACAAAAATAATTACTTCAATACTTATTTTTAATCACATAAAAAATGATTTATCCAATAAAATAATTAATTTAATACATATTATCATTTCAATAAAATTAAATAAATAAATTACTATTATTTTTTTTTTAAAAATAATCATTAAAATTAACATATAATAAATGCCTCACGATTGCCTTCCATGTAGACATGCTGAAGTCTAACAGTCTAGCTTCTAGCCAACAACTCCTTGCATAGTCTTAGTAACCAAACGTACTGATGTAGAGGTGACTGGAAGCTTGATTTTTTAGAAAACCCATCATATTAATCGGCAAACAGTGATTCGGGTTGAAGACCGATTCACACTAGAAGAAAATATCTGTTTACGACGGAAATTCCATAAGGAAACTTCAAAATTCCATCAGGAAAGTGAGTTATTGACAGAATGCAGACGGAACATAAATCGTCAAATATACATGCGTGGGTAAATAATATTGACGGAAAATCACGCCGACGGAATACTGACAGAATTAATTAATATTCTGTCAGTGGTTATTTAATTAATATATATATTTTATTATGACATTAAAAAATTAAAAATATAATAGATGAATAAATATTATTTGGATTGAAGGGAGCTAAACATATGAAAACTACATTTTAATATAAATCCAAAAAATTATAAAGCATTATATTATATATTATCTTTTGAAGCCAAATTATGCAAAAGTAAGAACTTTATTGAAGCCAAGTTTCGACCTATGAAGCACGGAAACATTCTTCAACAAACGTTTCAGTGTTTCCACAAGATGTGGGAAACGGAAACATCCGAAAACTGATACGATACGTTTCCGGGCACGTTTCTGTAATTACATGAAATTTGAAACGCGTTTCCAGAATTGAAACACCTTTCTCTGTCAAAACTCAAATGGTTTGCAGGGATTCTGAGGAAATAGAAAACTGAAATTGGTTCATATTAAATGAGGTTTAATTGATTTGAAAAGGCAAACCTAATTCTTTATAAACAACATACCAAACTTAATTTCTTCAAATACTGAATCTTCTTGTGATTGAAATCTATCTCCAGAAAATACATGTATTAACTTTGATTTCTTTTCTTTGAGTATGGGTTGTTTGTTTGAATTCTGATTATTGATTTCTTCTTCTTCTTTGTATCTGCTGATTTCTTCATCTTCGACTGGTCTATGAAAATACAGGTATTAACTCTGATTTCTTTTCTTTGGTCACTGGCTTTTCACTATCCCTTTCCTTGATTTCCTTTCTTCCCCGCTTAGCAACACCATATTCTAGCACAAAACCAAACCAGAAAAAGTAAAGTTTCCATTTTTTATACTTAAAAACAATGATTTTTTGTGTCAAACAAGGGACCGGTAATTCCGTTACCAGTTGCAGAATCTCCAAAGATGGTTTCAGGATCCTTTCTCTTAGCATTACAACATTCTAGTAGGAAAAAGAAAAGGAAGTAAATTGGTTTATAAATTTATAAGAGTTATATAAATCAAAACCAGAGATTTATTTACCAGTGATTCTCGCAGAAACTTCAGGTTTAGAATAGATGTTTTCACTCTCAGAAGTAGGAATTTGAATTTGAATTTGAGGTTCCTTCAAACAGCAAGTAGCCCCATATGCGAAAACTTCAAAAGTTGTTTCATCAACGAGATTGAAAACTAGAACATCTCCCTCTTGCAATTCGTTTTCTTTCAAAAACTTATCCCATCCTTGCCTAAAGAAATAGTGGTTGATGTTCCTTTCTATTGATACCTCACAGGATTTCCCTGTGTGAGATCTCAGTGTGCATAATTTGGGGATCATTTCCTTGAACATTTTCACCAACAAACCAGGTAGTTTCTGCAATAAAAAAAAAAGTTAAATCAAATGGAAAATATTTAATTAACAATTGAAGTAAAGAGAAGATCAGATCAAATCAGAGAAGGCATATACAATTCCTGTAGCGAATTCGAAAACCAAAACCAATAACTTGATGAATGTCATGGTGGATTTGGGTGCTGAAGCCATTGATTTGGATTCTGGAAAGAACTGTGCTTGATGTGAACTGAAAACTGATGTGAACTGATTCTTGTAGTGCTGCAACATTTTCCCCCAGTATTAGTTAGTTCTATTTTATAGCAAAATCTCACAATTTTTTTTGCAGAGTGTTTGAAGGCAATCTTCCTCCTCAAGTTTTGCAGATTATGGTAATTAAGAATTTTAATTAGGAGAGATTTGGCTAATACCATATTTAGTGGATATAAATGTAAAGTACTATCCGTCAAAAAAACGTCAGAGTATAACTCTCAACACGCGTATAAACACACACAGAAGCGCCTCAATGTCCGCGTCTTGCGCGTGTAATACACATGCTAAATGCAGCGATTGAAGCGCCTTTGAGTGCGTGTATATACTTGTGTTTGTGGCAGATAGTGAATACAAAGTGTAGTCATTGTATTTTAGACAATAATATTAATTTTAGGCGTATGATTTATATTGTTTGACAGATGGTCCACAAATTATAAATTTTTCTAAATTACTTATTTTTTATTTAATTAATCAATAATTTTTTTTATTTATTTAATGATTTTTTTTCAAAAAATAATAATAATTTATTTATTTAATTTTATTGAAATGATAATATGTATTAAATTAATTATTTTATTTGATAAATAATTTTTTATGTGATTAAAAATAAGTATTGGAGTAATTATGTTTGTTAGGTAAAAAAATATTTATTATATATTAATTTTTTTTTTATCAAATGGTGGGGTGACGCCGAAACAAAACTAACTGCTAACTATGAGGGGAAGGGAAGTCCCCAATCTATCACTAAAAAAGAATATATTGGATGCCTGTAGGTGGCACACCACACTCGTGATGACCTAGTGAAACTGTACTCGCGAATTTCGCCATCCAATTAGCCGCACAATTGCCTTCCATATAGACGTGCTGAAGTCCAACAGTCTAGCTCCTAGCCAACAACTCCTTGCATAGTCTTAGCAATCAAACGTACTAATGTCGAGATTCATCATGTTGCATTAGCCGAATTACCACCTGAGAATCGACTTCCATCCTAATTTACCGAAAACCCATCCTCCAAGCAAGCTCCAGAATCCCCACAACTCTACAAGTACTACAGTGCAAAAACCTAAATTTGCCAAAAAAAACCTCTTTCCACTAACCAAACTCGTCACATATATGAGCCCATCTGTGCTGACACATCCCCAATCACCCCTGCTTGCCCCATCCTAATTTACTTTCACCCATCCTCCATCGGTGGTCTCCAAGCTACGAAGTTTCCATTTGGGTTCTAAGAAAATATTTGTTTACTGACGGGAAATTCCGTCGAATATACATGCGTGGGTAAATAATATTGACGGAATGTTGATGGAAAATCACGCAGACGGAATACTGACAGAATTTAATTAATATTCCGTCAGTAGTTATTTAATTAATATATATATTTTCTTATGACATTAAAAAATTAAAAATATAATAGATGAATAAATATTATTTGGATTGAAGGGAGCTAAACATATGAAAACTACATTTTAATATAAATCCAAAAAATTATAAAGCATTATATTATATATGATCTTTTGAAGTAAGAACCTTCTTGAAGCCAAGTTCTTATGAAGAAGCATGTCAACAAGGTAGTAGAAAATACTATCAATGAAGGATATCTCAATTTTTTCATTCAATTAATTCAAAAATCTTCATAGTCTCTTTACTAGAAGAGGAATAGAAATGAATTCCTTGGCAGCACCTGCTATTATACATGGTTGAGTACCAAGTGCTTGCAATTCCATATCAAAGACACCATCTGGTTTGCAGCCAAGTTGATTTGCAACTAAGGTCTGAAATTCTATTAGCAAACTTGGCAAATAGAAAATGAAAAAAATATACATTTTATATTGATAGGAAATTGGGAATGAAATCTACAGAACAAGTTTAGTTTAACAGTTGCCTTGTATATAATGAATATGCACAGGATACAACTTAGGAAATTAATAAACATAACTAGTGGTGAGGCATTGGGCTTCCTTAGCCAAGTTCTCAATATGCATTTTGACGATATTCCGTCAAAATTTACAGACAAAATTTGTTCTGTCAAAAAATTCCATCAGGAATCAGACATTTTCTAGTAGTGTCATTGCGCCAACGCCATAACCACTAGGCGACGGTTTCAAACCGCAACTCCCGGCGTACACCCTATTTCAGCTCTTTCCTATGTAAATTCTGACCAACCCAAGTTCTCTTGTCATTCGTATAAAATTCTCTTAAGAATTGTTGTGGCCGCAGAAGATCCCACACGACTCGCGCTCGATGCCAATGTGCATGGCTATCTCCGGTTATAAACAAAATTTCTAGGTCAGTTCTGTGGCCATGTGTTTATGCACCCGAGCTACATTCGACAAAATGAAATCCCCTGCAAGAAGCCAAATATCTAATCCACTCAGGACTACAATTTCCAAATTGGCGCATAAAACGGATCCGAAACCACAATTGCCCTTATACGTCTATGTAAATTGTAAGTCGAAGCAACCGTGAACTGTCTCGTCCTAGATGCCGGCCAGCACCAATCATCCTCCTTAGCAGTGATAGATGTTTCGTCTAGCATAGTGTTTTCTACGACAAAATGTATATTACGATAAGTGCGTTACGACTATGGATGTGATCTTTCTAAATGCTCTATCTTTACTAGACGTCACTACTTAGGGGCAAGTGTACCCCGTCGTATCAAGTAATAATCCGGTTAAGACCGGGTATCAAATCCATGGGATTTATAACTGCAAGTATTAAACGACTCGGTTTTATACGTTATTTAAGCGGTGAATACTTTGAGGTTGATATGGGGACCAACTACAAACTACTCCTAACTACGGGTGAGGCAAATTTATATAACAAAACTCTATGAAGTGATGTGGATGCGATAAGTTATAACTGTGACAAATAAGGACTTTTAATGTTTATATGGTTGATGGTTTGCTCTTGCAAAGACGACTACGTGTAGTGTAACCGACCCGTGAAGTACTTAGACTACGTGGTTCCTAGTCAAGGCGTGTCTAATGCTTGGGACTAGAAATTAGGGCCTGTAAGTTCCGTGTCTTATCAATTCCTACGGTTTCCAGTTTGTCACTTCCGGTAAGGCAACACCTATATGAATCCCTAAAGATAGCCCGAATGGCATCGGAAATCGCGTTCTCCTACACAATAATCAATTATGAATATCAAAACAAGTAACAAACATCAACACATATATAGAAAAGAAGATTATGAATCATAGATTATAAATATGGAGAATGTAAATATGAATTACAACCAAGCCTAGTACATAGGATGAGTTCAAGCTAATTAGCAAGTGAAAAGGGAAGAATCCACCCTCGAAACTAGCTAACCGGACTCAAAGCCGTCTCTTAGGACTTGGATGGTGGAGCTTTCGAGCTTGGTGCACGGAAATGGAGCGGGACTTTGATGGAATGCCGGAATCAACGAACAAGCTCTAAAGATGGGAGTTTGGCTATATAAAGCCTAAAAACAAAATCTAAAACTACAAATGATAAGAAGTACAAGGTGTAAGGTGTCTAATGTGTATGGTCTAAGGTGTCTAAATGAGTGCTAGTCACTCTTATTTATACATCAAGCTGGGGGTAAGATTGTAATTCCACAAGGTGCAAGCATGGAGGAACATAATTTTGTGCAGAAATCCCATAATACGCCCCGCGTATGGTGGTATACGCCATGCGTGTGTGCCCATTCCGTCAGAAATCTCATGCATGTGGACCAATTCCATATCTTGTTGTCTCAAACACGCCCCGTGTAGACTAGGATGCGCCTCGCGTGTTTGAGACTCTGACTTTTTATCGCTTGATTTGGTCCTTTTACGCCGTGCGTAGCTTGAGGCACGCCCCGCGTAAATGAGTCTCTGAACTTTTATGTTGAAGAATTCCCTCACACGCCCCGCGTGTAAGGTAGTACGCCTCGCGTAGGGATAGTTGACTCAGGGAGACCATGCAGTCTGACTTTCAGGATTAGGCTAATCATTTCTGACATGTGTCATACGCCTCGCGTAGGTTGGCATACGCCTCGGGTATGCTGACTAGATTCCACATGGTGCTTGTGGATAGGGCAATTATTTCTGACTCCATGTTTCACGCCCCGCGTAAGGAATGAGGCGCCTTGAGTGGATTTTCACTCCTTGCTCGTTCCTGAAATACAAATCTCGAGAGCCGAGTTAGCTTGACGTTTTTATTTCCTAAATTAATCAAAAACAAGGAAAATTAACTAAAAGCACGGAATTTATTTTTATTTCGTTATTTTATTAAAACACTCTATTTTTGTAATTAAACTTATTCATTTCTTCTAAAATTAACCCGTAAATCACGCTAAAAGATAGGAAATAATCAACCTCCTCGGACTTTAAAGTTTTACTTGTCCTCAAGTAAAAGAAATCGAAAGACAAGGGATTGAGATTATTAAGAAACAAACCGTCGGTTGGTTTTACCAAGTGCGTGATTTCAAAGTTAAAGTTTTATGCAAAGTTTTCGGTAAACACCTACGCAAACAATCGAGTGACCAAAACTTATTTGAAACCTCCATGATCAAAATTAATAGGCAATAATAATGGGGGTTGATTATCTTTTGAGAACCCGATAGTACCTCACCAAGGGATTTCACTCTTACGCTCAAACTTTGGTGGGTCGGTGTTTTAGCACTCTTCTTTGCACTTACCCGAGATCACTTTGAGTTTGTATTTTCATCCGGGTTTTTCCTCCTATGTTATGGTTTTAGACAATATTAAAAATGAACCCGGAGGGGGGTTGTAATGTGGGTGGCTTTTTAGTGGTTAATTTTTGAAAACTCGAGTTTAAACACCATTTTGATGATCGCACCGTGCTTTTATTTTGGCCTAGGCAAGTTTGTAAAATGTAACTCGAAATTGCTCGGGTGGAGCTTGAGAATGCCTTTTGCTCTTTATTGTGTTTTTCTCTTTCTTTTTGTTTTGAGAGCGGCACAAAAACGCTTTCGAAAGCTTATAGTGCTCACTTATTAAGGCCTTGACTTATTTCCGGTGCGAATTGATTTTGTTGGTATTTAAACAAGAGGAAAAAGAGGGTTAATTGTTAAAAGGGTATTAATCAAGAAAAGTCGGTTAGTAGGCTCAAGGGGGTTTCCTAGAGGTTGATAAAAACGAGAAAAATAAATTAAGAAAAGAATTAGCCTAAGTGGGCTCGTTTATCATCTATTGCCATTTTAACCAAAATAGGTGTACTTAACCCTGTATTAGGTGCAAACTCTATGAGTCGAGTGAAGTCAAAGCTCTCGAAAAATTGTGAAAGAAATAGAGTTCTCGTACGAACTCCTTTAGGCTCAAACTTACCTCACAAAATTTCGGGTTCCAATTGTGTACTATCGAGTCTTCGCTAAACTTTCAAACATCCCGTTTTTATTGCCTTTTTAAATTTCATTATGGAGATGACATGTGGGTTAGGACTCGATGTTTTTGTTCGGTATAAACCTAGGCTTTGCATAACTTCTAGAACTTCAAAATTAAGACTAAAATTTCTTACTAAAACCGATCCTTTGTGTTCCGTCTTTTTATTTTAAGGACAAATAACGGAACTTTTAATTTATTTCCGAGGGGGGTAGTGTGTCGGAAAAATTTAAAGAATCAATACATTAGTTTAACTATTTTGTTTGTTTATTTGATTTTTATTTATTTTTGTTTTTGTTAGTGCAAAACAAACTGAAACACGGCCCTCCACGTTATTAAAATGACATCTATTCCAAGGACGTCGCAAAAGAAGAGAAAAACAAAAACAAAAAGAGACATGAAATTAAAAATTAGGCCCTCTAAAGGTTTGGTCCTACGCGAGGCGTGTTGGAAATTAGGCTAAAGTATAGCAGCGGAAATATAAAAAATTTAACCTATTTCCATTAACCCTAGGATCCGTTAATCGTTATTTCATATAAAGAGGGATAAGAAGAATTACCTTTTGATGATCAATCTACCGTTGTTAATGAAATGCCCACAACTCTTCTCCGAGTTCCCAAGCACGAAATAAAACACGGGAAGATTAAGTTAGAATCAACCGTTGAATAGCAACCAAAATAGATTGCCTCTAATTAATCAACACAAGATCAAGGATAAAAGAAATAGATGAAATCAATTGATCGGAAGGAAGCCGTAGAAAATCTCGTCCTCGAACTGGGGTCGAAATTTCTCTTTCTTTCTTTAGGGTAGGTTTCGAAAATCACTAGCCTTGGATTAGGGTTGAAGGATTTCGAAAATCACATAGTGGGGGGTATTTATAATCTCTTGTATCTAATCCCTAGTTAGATAGAATTAGGTTACTGAATAGGAATTCAATTCGGAATAGAATTCCTAATTATTATCTCATTATATATCTAACATATTAAGGATAATAATAATAACCTTATTGGATAATAATAGGAGTATTATAATCTAATTAAAACTCCTAACTTATTTATCTCTTAATTAATTTAATTCATAATCCTAATCTAATTAGGATTGATTAAAAATCAAATTAATTATTCATGTACCATACATGAATTTCGACCCCCTTATGGTCCATGGGCCTCATTGGGCTCAATTGGGCTTCCATCAATTAATTAACATCTATCTCTCTTTTAGGTTCCAAGTCTTATGTGTGACCCATTAGGTTCCTATTACTACTGGCCGTATGCAACTATTAAATTAATTTTCAAAGAATTATATTTAATCTTTGCATAACGGAATGATGTACAGAGTATGTGATTAGCAAGTCCGTAATCATTCCCCCAGAGCCATAAGAAGACAGGTTGATTCTGTCGTTAACCTTTCCGTATTAGTTATAGTATAATTCGATCCTTTATCAACTACATCCTTGAACTAAATCTTATGACTATGGATGATGTCAAGTCACATATAGTGAGACGTTCGTTTTACTTGTACATGCCGAGTCAACTCAAATAGATAGGTTAAGTGAAATCTGTATTTCAAGTCTTAAGCTATCACCTTGCAAGGATTTAGAGTCGAGTCTTCCACAAGCGATCCTTGGATGTATCTCCCATTTATCGGGAGTGATAAATGCTCAATCCAATATATAACGATCCCGCAATCACTTCCTGTGATACCCAACGTCTACTGTTCACACCCCAGAGTCATCTCTGTTAAGGATCGTGTTACACCAGAGTCAAAGCGTCACATTCCGTAATCCAGAATACCAATTAATATTCCTTTGAGTCTGGGGATTAGTTATACCTATTAATACCAATGAGATGAACAGGTGACAATGATGAATCTACCCATCCTGTTATCTCAAATCGGATCCCCAATCCTAATGAACTACTTTTCATCGGATCCATGTAACTGTCCAGATATCTGTATATATGAAGCTTGTGAGATCAGCTTTCTGTCGGACAGAAGACATTGTTACATGCAAGTCTCAATAGTGATATATCAATCCTAAACATATCACTTAACTTGGGGTGGTTTTAAGTTTATTAGTTTATTATAAAGTTTTGTCTCACTTCATGCTTGTATGAACACTTTATAATCACTTTAAAACAAACTTACGGATTTCCTTTTATTAGACTTTATTTAGTGCTTAAAAGGGATTGCCTTTATATAGTTATAAAACATATATCTCATTAAAACAAATGATATAAAGAACAATTCATTTATATTAAGTTTGTATCCTAGAACAATTGTCTATAGGACATTAAACCCCAACAAGGCGTGCCCTAGGGGGCGCCCCGCGTAGGCTTTGCGTTTGGAGCTCTCTGTTTTTTTTTTTGGGCAGAGACTCAAATATGCGGGGCGCAGGAAGAGGGGCGCCCCGCGTGTTTGAGTTTCTGAGCATTTTATGCATGAAAATGGGGATCACGCGGGGCGTACAAGGAGGTACACCCTGCGTGAATTTTATTGTCGGTGCAAAATTAAAAACATATTAAAGATAAAACGATTACGAAAATAAAACGACATAACACGAAACAAAAAAAAAGTTATAAATATATTAAAAATAAAAAGGAAAGTACAAGAAAAACACAAAAGATAACAAAAACTACTACGGAAACATCAAAAATAAAAATGAAAAAGCAAAGAAAATATAAAACATATAAAGAAATGGAGACTATGGTTGAGGCGGAGGAGGATTGCCATGGAGGTTGAAGTAGGAGGCGAAGGAGTTGGTGAGGGCATCAAAGCAAGCATCGAGATGGACCCGATCCTCTCGTTGTTGCGCCTCAATGGCGTTGAAGCGGGTGAGGTAGGTAGAGTGTTCCATGAGGCGGTTAGCCTCAAGGGTGTCAAAGCGGGTATTGAGAGTGGCGGAGTGGTTGTCGAAGTGGGCCCGATCACGACGTTGGTTGCCCTCTAGAATATCCAACTGGGCATAAAGAGCGTTGAAGTCGTGGAGGGGTGGAGGACTGAAATTGAGACCCAAGCTCGAGTCCGAGTCACCTTCCTCATTGGAGTGGGCCGCCCCCGAAGTTTCACCGGGGCCGGAGGTCGGACGCTTAAGAGACTTAAAAGCGTTCTTCTCCATCGGCCGAGGCAAAAGGCTCGGGAGGTGATCAAGGGCACCTTCACCGAGAGCGGTGAGGGCAAAGATGGTGACGAGGTGGCCAAACCCGAGCTTGGCCCGCTTCCGGATGGGCGTGGAGTGGAGGTGAGCGGCCACATGGTAGGAGAGGTCATAAGTAAGCCCATTGGCACAACAGTAGAGGGCCAACAGTTCGTGCTTGTTGACCTTAGTGGACTCGGACTTCCCCGAGAAGTAGAATGAGATGAAGCGGTGGAGAAGTTGGAGGATAGGGTCGCGGATGAGAGATGGGCGGAGGTTGGAGACATCGTAATCCTCGGACCCGGTGATGGAGGTCCAAAAATCATGAGCGGAAACACCATCGGGCCAACGGGAGATGCCCCCCTCCGCTTGTAAGTGAAGTGGTTTTGGAGCCATTGAGTATCAATGGAGAAGGGGCGGTTGTGAAGGTGGAAGTTGAAGAGGGCGGCTCCGGGAACGTTGTTGGAGGTGAGGGTGGTGTAGAACTCCACCACTAGTGACGGGTACACCCACCGATGCGTAGAATAGAGATCATACCAACCGAGGGCGCGGAGGCGAGCTTCAAAGGGAGCACCGAGATCATAGTGATCAAGCACGCTATCCGAGATGTACGAGAGCTCCTTGACCGTGGCCGCATAAAGGTCTTCGTACTTTTGGGCCTCCTCCTCGGTTAGGAGATGAAAAGGAGCTCGGTATTGGCGGGTGAGTGGTGGAGTTCCCTCCCGTTCGGGAGGTGGAGGTGATTGTTGGTTTTGTACGGAACAGGAAGACCGGGCCCGAGTGGACCGTGGGGGACGCATGTCGGCGGTTTGCTTTCGCCTAACCATGATGTGATTTGAGGGGTTGAGAGAGTGTGGAGGAAGGTTGTGAGAAGGTTGAAGGAGTTGTGAGGAAGAAGGAGGAGAAAATGAGGGGTTTATATAGGTGAGAAGTGGGGAATCCAAGTAAAACTCGGATTCCCAGAGGGGTACGCGGGACGTGAAGGGGCCACGCCATGCGTATCCCTCCCCCTGACCTTTATTAACGCGAAAATGGCATGGTACGCGGGGCGTGAAGGGAAGCACGCCTCGCGTATCATGCCTCCTGCCCCTTTTTGATGGAAAAAGGGGCGAGGACGCAGGGCGTACATGGGGATACGCCCCGCGTAAGAGGAGGAAGTTAAAGGATTTTTCGGTTTAGCAGTTTTCTGATTTTTAATTTTATGGTTTATGAGTTTTTAATGAGTTTTTAATTGATTTTATGATTTTTATGTTTAATTATTAACTCTTTTTAATATTTTTATGTTTTTAAATTGTAATTAAGGGGGTAGTTAATACAAAATTTATTATGGAGGGAAGTTGAAGATTTGAATTTGAAAAGGTGGAGGTTGATTGGATGGAAGAGGAGGTGGAGTGTGGAAGTGGGAAAGGTACATGGGGAAGATGAGTGATGGGAAGTTAGGAGAAAAAGCTACCATGGGGAGTTGTAATTCACAACTCCCCGAGGATACGCGAGGCGTGCCCTGGGGCACGTCCCGCGTGTCCTCCCACGTGGCGTTTATTAAATGCTAAAGAGTACGCGGGGCGTGGTAGGAGGGACGCCCCGCGTACCGTGTCTTTTATTGAGGGGAATGAGTCAGAAACGTAAATACGCGGGGCGTACTGGGTTGTACGTCCCTCGTGTTTAAGAATTTTTGGATTATCAATGGGATTTGTTTTTCTTTTAATTTATGAAAAATGAGGAGAATAAAAATAAAAATAAAAATAAAAATGAAAATAAAATGGAAATAAAAGCAAAAGTAGAAATAAAAGTAAAAATAAAAATTTAAAATTTAAAAATGACAATGACTCAAAGGGGAAAAACTAAATCCGCATAAAAAGGGTAATTAAATAAAAACAAGTTTATGATACATATGAACAAGAAGTTCGAGAAATTCAAACCAATGCTACGTTTAGAGTCGAAGTAGCTCGACTTTCTCGTGCGGCGGCTCAATGTAAGTTGTCCGAGTTGGAACTTGACGGGTCCGAACCTCCACTATTCATGAGCATTATCGCCTGTCCGGATTCCCGATTTTTGCCCCGCGGATTTTGTTCGGTGTTCGCTGGGAGGGTTCCTAGTGGCCTTTCTTATTGCTGACGGTTCAGATGGGCTACTTGGCGGCTAAGATCCCTGCAAAACACCTCGCTATCGAAAAGACGGGTTAATATATCCTTCAATAAAGACGTGACCGATTGGCCATGTACATTTTTGGGAGGTGGAGCGTTCCGATTACCGGGCATGGCCTGTGATTGCCCGAGCCCGTTTTCCCGATATTCTTGCTCAAAGTCGGATGGGGGCCTCAACACGTTATTATTATTGCCATATGACAAGTTCGGGTGTTGGTACCGAGGCCGCCAACCGCTGTTATTATTATTGTGGTGGTGATAGGAGTTCGGATTAGGATTATACCTTGGATTGCCTCCTACATAACTTACACTCTTGATGTCGCCGGCGAAAGGGCTACTGGCTTGGCAATTGAGTTCGTCGTGGTCTCCACCACAGTGATTGCACATCAGGACCTGTGCACTTTTGTTGAGGCTCAAATGGGCAATTAACGAGACAAGTTTCTTATTCATCTCCGCTATGGAACTTTTCGGAGCCTCTTTCTCCACAGCGAACATTTGATGTCGCGACGGTCCGGCAAGCCGATCCTCTTGCCACTACACGCTTTTTCTCGCGAGCTCGTGAATGAGCTCGTAGGCCTCACTTGCTGACTTTCGAAATAGATCCCCACCTGTAGCGGAATCAACAGTCGCACGATTAGTGGGGGTTAAACCGTGGTAAAAGGTGCTTACCAAGTCGTGCTTTGGGATGTCATGGTGGGGGTAGTTTCGGAGCAACTTCCGGAACCTAGCCCAAGCTGCATGAAGGGCCTCGCATTCCAGTTGCCTAAAAGACGTGATATCAGTCCGTAACTTGACCGTCTTGGACGGTGGGAAATAGTAGGAAAGGAACTCCTTCTCGAGCTCCTCCCACGACGTGATGGATCCCGCCTCCAACGAGTGTAGCCACACCAATGCATGTCCTGTTAAAGAAAAAGGAAACAACTTTAGTCTCATAACCTCAACAGGAACACCATTTTGCCGAGAGGTGTCGGCACACATAAGGAATTTATCGAGATGTTCGTTGGGGTTCTCATGGAGTTCCCCTCCGAATTGACCGCATTGTTGTATCAGCTGGATCATGTCGGTCTTTATCTCGTACGTGTTGGCCGGTATCATGGGGGCGACAATTCCGTTACGATTTTGGGGACGATGCGGAGCAAGGATCTCCATCATCGAACGTGTGTCGTTGCCCCCGCGGATGTTGTTCACATGCGGCCTTTGGTTTCCTTCGGGCTGGTTGACCTCGGCGTTGGGGTTTGCCATTTTCTCTCTCCGAATCCTACAAAGAGTACGTTCAATTTCGAAATCAATAGGAACGAGAGGGCAACTTTGAGATCGGGTATGCATAAAAAGAATGAAATATAATATAATATCAACAAGAAAGAATGATGTTAGTGAAAGTATATATAAACAATTTATACAAAAAGAATGCTTAAACTAACAATAAAACGTTTTTGTCTAATATTGCAAGACGTTATAAATCCCCGGCAACGGCGCCAAAAACTTGATAGATGTTTCGTCTAGCGTAGTGTTTTCTACGACAAAATGTATATTACGATAAGTGCGTTATGACTATGGATGTGATCTTTCTAAATGCTCTATCTTTACTAGACGTCACTACTTAGGGGCAAGTGTACCCCGTCGTATCAAGTAATAATCCGATTAAGACCGGGTATCGAATCCACGGGATTTATAACTGCAAGTATTAAACGACTCGGTTTTATACGTTATTTAAGCGGTGAATACTTTGAGGTTGATATGGGGACCAACTACAAACTACTCCTAACTACGGGTGAGGCGAATTTATATAACAAAACTCTATGAAGTGATGTGGATGCGATAAGTTATAACTATGACAAATAACGACTTCTAATGTTTATATGGTTGATGGTTTGCTCTTGCAAAGACGACTACGTGTAGTGTAACCGACCCGTGAAGTACTTAGACTACGTGGTTCCTAGTCAAGGCGTGTCTAATGCTTGGGACCAGAAATTAGGGCCCATAAGTTCCGTGGCTTGTCAATTCCTACGGTTTCCGGTTTGTCACTTCCGGTAAGGCAACACCTATATGAATCCCTAAAGATAGCCCGAATGGCGTCGGAAATCGCGTTCTCCTACACAATAATCAATTATGAATATAAAAAAAAACATCAACACATATATAGAAAAGAAGATTATGAATCATAGATTATAAATATGGAGAATGTAAATATGAATTACAACCAAGCCTAGTACATAGGATGAGTTCAAGCTAATTAGCAAGTGAAAAGGGAAGAATCCACCCTTGGAACTAGCTAACCGGACTCAAAGCCATCTCTTAGGACTTGGATGGTGGAGCTTTCGAGCTTGGTGCACGGAAATGGAGCGGGACTTTGATGGAATGCCGGAATCAACGAACAAGCTCTCAAGATGGAAGAGTTTGGCTATATAAAGCCTAAAAACAAAATCTAAAACTACAAATGACAAGAAGTACAAGGTGTAAGGTGTCTAATGTGTATGGTCTAAGGTGTCTAAATGAGTGCTAGTCACTCTTATTTATACATCAAGCTGGGGGTAAGATTGTAATCCCATAAGGTGCAAGCATGGAGGAACATAATTTTGTGCAGAAATCCCATAATACGCCCCGCGTATGGTGGTATACGCCCTGCGTGTGTGCCCATTCTGTCAGAAATTTTCTGCATGTGGACCAATTCCATATCTTGTTGTCTCAAACACGCACCGCGTAGACTGGGATGCGCCTCGCGTGTTTGAGACTCTGACTTTTTATCGCTTGATTTGGTCCTTTTACGCCGTGCGTAGCTTGAGGCACGCCCCGCGTAAATGAGTCTCTGAACTTTTATGTTGAAGAATTCCCTCACACGCCCCGTGTGTAAGGTAGGACGCCTCGTGTAGGGATAGTTGACTCAGGGAGACCATGCAGTCTGACTTTCAGGATTAGGCTAATCATTTCTGACATGTGTCATACGCCTCGCGTAGGTTGGCATACGCCTCGCGTATGCTAACTAGATTCCACATGGTGCTTGTAGATAGGACAATTATTTCTGACTCCATGTTTCACGCCCCGCGTAAGGAATGAGGCACCTCGCGTATTGAGTGGATTTTCACTCCTTGCTCGTTCCTGAAATACAAATCTCGAGAGCCGAGTTAGCTTGACGTTTTTATTTCCTAAATTAATCAAAAACAAGGAAAATTAACTGAAAGCACGGAATTTATTTTTATTTCGTTATTTTATTAAAACACTCTATTTTTGTAATTAAACTTATTCATTTCTTCTAAAATTAACCTGTAAATCACGCTAAAAGATAGGGGTAAAATACCCCTATCAAGCAGCCTCAGGAAAAATAACACAGGAGGTAAGCTTTAACACCCAGCTATTCGGAAGCAAGTTTGCAAATTCTGAAAATCGCCATCCTCCTACAGTATCCCAATAATAGTCCACCGTCCGCTCTATAACATCACTAGGGATAGTACAAATCGCAACTAAGGCAGGAGTAAAATCCCCTACTCATCTATCCAACCAAAACTTGTAGCTCTTACTATTTGCCACTACTCAATTCCCTTCCGGAGGACTTTCGCTCCCTGCGTGAGGCATTTCCAAACATGACTACTGTTATACCGCGGGCTAAACATATCCATTTTGAAGCTATTTTTAGCATATTTGTAGTGTAGCACACGCATCCAGAGCGACTTATCATCCGTTAGAAGACGTCAGCTAAGTTTTGCAAGTAGTGCATTATTGAAATCCCTTGTATCTCTGAATCCAAACCCACCATAATCTCTTGGCTAACATAGTGTATCCCATCTTACTAGATGAGTTCGACGAGTGGAATCCATCTCATCCATATAAAACCATGGTTCATTTTATCCAAAGCTACACAGATACTCTGGGGTAAAATTATCGTTTGCATTGCAAAAGTCGATACAACCGTTGTTACTACCTTGACAACAGTTGCGCGTCCTGCTAATGAAAGAGTCCGAGACTTCCAACCATTAAGTTTTGCTTGAACACTTTCCATAATCGTGTGAAAGGTCTCTTTCTTAACCTGAGTGTGAAACAACAGAACCCCTAAGTATCTGCCTAAGTCAGTCGTCCGTCTCATTCCCAATTTGACACAAAAAGAAGCACGTTCTCGATTTCTGAAGCCTGACTTTCTGCCCCGAAGACTCACAAAAGTTACCCAAGACCCGCTTCACCACTCTTGCTTGTGTAAATGAAGCTTCAGTCATAAGGACTATGTCATCGGCAAAGAAGACGTGGGAAATGTTCGGACCCCCTCGTGAGATTTTAATCGGCTTCCAATCCCCTTCAATAATAGCATCCGAAATTAGATGACTTAGTCGTTCCAAACAAAGAACGAATAGGTACGGGGAGAGAGGGTCTCCCTGCCGGAGACCTCTTCCACGCACTATTAAAAAAAGCTCAGAAAATCAGGATGGAGTATTTCTATCTCCATATCTGATCCACTTAACACGAGATTTTTGATACGAAATACTCTCTTCCTGATTCAGGACATCCTTAAGTTCTTGCTGCGATCTTGTTCCAATTTAAGCAGCCCATTATTGTTTCTGTGACATAGTGTATGTCGAAGACCATCAATTATGGCCCATAACCTCTTCTTATGCTGAAATATATTTCTAAAAACCATCCTGTTTCAGACCTATAGGGCTGCCGCATAATCCTTCAAACCCGACATCACCCCTTGGCTGCAATTCCATGTACTGTTAAAAAAGCTCAGAAAATCAGGATGAAGTAACCAATCTACCAGGAAGCGGAAAGGAGGTGAAGGTCTGCTGATAGTGACATTTCGTGTACACAGAAGCAAAGGTGCATGGTCAAAATTAATATGAAGGAGATGCCACACAAAAGCTTTCGGAAAAGCGTTTCTCCATTCAACATTGCAGAGCGCACGGTCAAGCCTACATGCCACCCATATCCGAGCCGTTAAGCCACGAGCCCAGGCAAATATAGGGCCAATGAATCCAAGATCCACCAAAATTAGTGCGTTGATCCAGCTGGCGAACATGTTACACCAGTCATAAATACATGGAGACCCCATCGCTTTTCACTGGCTAATTTAATACAGTTGAAATCTCCTGCAATGACCCAAGGCTCACTAATCTACGTATAATTTCAAAATATTTATTATATGTTAATTTTTTTTATCAAATGGTGGGGTGGTCCCGAAACAAAACTAACTGCTAACTATACGGGGTAAGGAAGTCCCAAATCTATCACTAAAAAGAATATACTGGATGCCTGCAGGTGGCACACCACAATCGTGATGACCCAATGAAATTGTACCCGTGAACTTCGCCATCCAATTAGTCGCACGACTGCCTTTCCTGTAGACGTGCTGAAGTCTAACAGTCCAGCTCCTAACCAACAACTCCTTGCATAGTCTTAGTAACCAAACATACTGATGTCGAGGTTCATCATGTTGCATTAGTCGAATTACCACCTGAGAATCGACTTACATGCTAATTTGCCGAAAACCCATCATCCAAGCAAGCTCCAAAATCCTTATAACTCTGCAAGTACTGCAGTGCAAGCTCCTAAATTTCATAGCAAAATCTCACAATTTTCGCAGAGCGTTTGAAGGCAACTTCCTCCTCAAGTTTTGCGGATTATGGTAAAAACTTTAATTAGGAGAGATTTGTCTAATACCATATTTAGTGGATGTAAATGTAAAGTATTATCTGTCAAAAATGTAAGAGAACAACTCTCAACACACGCATAAACACGCACAGAGGCGCCTCAATATATGTGTCTGGCACGTGTAATACACATGCCAAATGCAGCGATTGAAACGCCTCTAATTGCGTATATATACATGTGTTTGTGGCAGATAATGAATACAAAGTGCATTCATTGTACTTTTTACTATTTATGAACCATAATATTATCTTTAGGTGTATGAATTAAATTGTTTGACAGCTGACCCACAAATTATAAAATTTTCTAATTACTTATTTTTTATTTAATTAATCAATAATTTTTATTTATTTAATGATTATTTTCTTCAAAAAAAATAATAATTTGTTTATTTAATTTTATTGAAATGATAATATGAATTAAATTAATTATTTTATTGGATAAATAATTTTTTATGTGGTTAATAATAAGTATTGAAGTAATTATATTTGTTAGGTAAAAAAATATTTATTATATATTAATGGAGTGAATGTAAAGTGTTTTATGACAAGTGGATCCTATCAAAATTGGAAGTAACAAACTTTTTCTAGTGGTGTGATTATAGGGTGTTATTTTTTATGAAGTGGAAGTGGTAAGTTTGTTACTTAATTTTTACGATGTTTCTTATGTGTAACTGATATGTATGAAATAAAGACTTAGACACATAAAGCGTAACTATATGTACATGTAGACCAATTATAAAATTAGATTCCAAAGATACGCGCCGCTATTATATCTTTCAATTCATTTTCTTTAAGAAAACCTTATCACATCCTTTCCTTGCTTTCTATTGATATCTCACAAGATTTCCTTGTGTGAGATCTCGGTGTGCATAATTTGGGGATGATTTCTGTGCAAATTGATATGCAAGTCCATATTCACATAAATTAATTATAAAATAAAATATTAACAACTCGTAGACCTGTCTTAAAATAAAATATGAATTTGAATGTTAGAATGATGGACCATTAAATGTGAAAAATTATTAAATATTGGGCTCAAATTTGTATAATTGACACCGATCATTATGAATAGTATTTTACATGTTTCCTATAAATAGATATACCATTGGTTTGTAATAGGTATGTAATTCAATAAAGAAAGATCAATAAAATCAATTTCATTCAACAATCTATTTTATTTCGAGATCTTTATGAATTCTTACAAAATATTATTTATGATGTACGATTAATTAATTGCTTTTACTAAATTATCGTCATACCTCCAATAATTTCTTTAAATATTTTCACGAACAAACTAGATAGTTAATGTAATAAAAACTTAAATCAAATGGAATAGATCTAATTAACAAGTGAAAAAAGAGAAGAGAATATCAGATCAAAGAAGGCATATAAAATTCTGGTAACGAATTCGAAAACCAAAAACTTGATGAATGTAATTGTGGATTGGGGTGCAAAAACCATTATTTTGGATTTTGGAAAGTACAGTTTTTGATGTGACGTGAAAATTGCGGAAAAGATAATGGGAGTGGTCAAACATTTGATTCTTATAGTGCTTCAAAAGATCAATTTTTGTTCATTTTCCGCAGTATTAATTAGTTCTATTTCATAGCAAAATCGTACAATTTTTGCGAAGTGTTTGAAGGTAATGTTCGTCGTGAAGTTTTGCAGATTATGGTAAGAACATTAATTATGAGAGATTTTTTTAAAATCATGTTTAGTGGAGGTAAAATATCTCTCTCCAAAAATGTAAAAGAACAACTCCCAACACATATATAAGCACGTATGGAGGCCTTCAATGGCTGTATCTGGCGCGTGTAATATGCACGTCAGATGCAGCGAATGAAGCGCCTCTCATTGCATGTTTATACATGTGTTTGTGGTAGAAAATGAATAAAATGTGTATTTATTGTATTTTAGAGCATCTATGAATGGTAATAATAGCGTTGGGAGTAGGAATTAAATTGTTTGAGAGTCGACCCACAAATTATAAAATGTTCTAATTATTTTTATCATTTTTTTATTCACTTAATCAATCAATAATTTTTATTTATTAAATTTTATTGAAATAATAATTCATATTACATTATTTATTTTGTTGGATAAATAATTTTTTATCGGATCAATATTAACTATTGAATTAATTATGTTGTTGGGTAAAAATATATTAATTATATGTTAATTGATTGAGTATATAGTATTTTATGATTAATGGGCCCTACTAAAATTGGAATTAACAAACCTTTCTAATAGTGTGAGATTACATGGTGTTATCTTTTTTATGATGTGGAGTGGTAAGTTTGTTACTTATTTTTAATAAGAAATAATAATATTTCTTATGTGTAATTGACATCGTATGAAATAAAAGCTTAGACATGTGGGCCAATAAGAAGATATCAACATAAAGTGTAACCACATGTACACCTCAACCAATTATAAAGGTTTAGTGGAGGTAAAGTATTATCTCTCCAAAAATGTAAAAGAACAACTCCCAACACATGTATAAGCATGTAAGGAGGCTCTCAATGGCTGCGTCTGGCGTGTGTAATACGCATGTCAGATGCAGCGATTGAATCACCTTTCATTGTGTGTTTATACATGTATTTGTGGCAGACGATGAATAAAATGTATATTCATTGCATTTTAAAGCATCCATGAATGGTAATATTAGCGTGGGAAGTAGGAATTAAATTGTTTAGACTCACAAATTATAAGATTTTCTAATTATTTTTATTATTTTTTATTTTTTTAATTCAATTATCAATCAATAATTTTTATTTAATTAATTTTTTTTTGAAATAATAATACATATTGAATTAGTTATTTTGTTGGATAAATAATTTTTTATCGGATTAATATTAACTATTGAATTAATTATGTTGTTGGGTAAAAAAAATTGGGTAAATTCCAAAAAAAACCCTTGTGGTTTGATGTTGTTCCAAAAAAAACCCTTGTGGTTTGTTATTACAAAAAAAAAGACTATGGTTTGCGCCGTTACCCGAAAAACGGAAAATGACTTAACACCGTTAAAGTGCTGACGTGGCACAGGGGTAAAACGGGAAAATCGAATTTTTTTTTATTTTTTATTTTTTCCCTCTTCTCTCTCCTCCTTCTTCTTCCGTCCTCCTCCTCTTCTTCTTCTTCTTCTTCTTCCTTCTTTTTTTTTCTATTTTTTAAGTTTCGGAAATTTCTGAAAATTTCCAGATTTCTTCGAAAATCTGGAAAAATCTGGATTTCCTGGAAATTTTTCAAATTTCCGACGGAAATCTGGAAAAATTCCAGATTTTTCCAGATTTTCGGAAATCTGTAAATTTTGGGGGGTAGGTATGGGCAGACATTATATATGGGCTCAATTCCAGATTTCCATATCCCTCTTTTCATTTTCTGATCATCTTGCCTATAACCATATCGATTTTTCCGAATTCGAAGCGGAACCTCAATTCATCGATCTGATTGCACCAAAATCTAATTATTCTACTTCTAGTTTTGAATATGATTCAGAATCTCAACTCACCTCTCAATCAAGTATTCACGCTTTGTTCGAATTTGAATCAAAACCTCAGACTCAAAGCCTTGAGGATTTCGGATTTGAAGATTTCAGATTTGAAGCAAAACCGCAAATTATTTATCAATCAAAACCTCAAATGCCTGCAGAGAAAACCGAACGGATTCAGTTTGGAAGCACGAATTCGAACCAGCGAATCGTCGTGCAAGGCAACCCAAAAGTGGCGACTGCTGAAGAGAAAATGCACTATAGAGGAGTCCGACAGAGGCTGTGGGGAAAATACGCGGCTGGATGGAAAATTTTCGGAAATTTTTCAGATTTCTGGAAAATTTCAGAGTGTCTGAAATTAAAAAAAATAGAGGGAAAAAAAGAAAAAAAAAAGGAAGAAGAAAGAAGGAAGAAGAAGAGAGAAGAAGAAGAAGAAGAAGAACAAGAACAAGAAGAAGAGAGAAGAAGAGAGAAGGAGAAGGAAGAAGGAAAAAGGAAGAAAAAGAAGAGGAGAGAGAGAGGGAAAAAAAATAAAAAAATAAAAAAAAATTGAATTTCCCGTTTTACCCCTGTGCCACGTCAGCACTTTAACGGTGTTAAGTCATTTTTCGTTTTTCGGGTAACGGCGCAAACCACAGTTCTTTTTTTTGTAATAACAAACCACAAGGGTTTTTTTAGAACAACATCAAACCACAAGGGTTTTTTTTTTGGAATTTACTCAAAAAAAAAATATTAATTATATGTTAATTGATTAAGTATATAGTGTTTTACAATTAGTGGGCCTAACTAAAACCTAACCTAACAATTATAATATTTTGCAAATTAACCATTCAACTCTCCACATTTTAAAAACTACAATGAATATCTAGATTGATTCTCCTTATTATACAAAGAATTGAAATAACTCAAAATTAATCATTCAACTAGCAATAACATGTCACATATTTATATTTAGGAGGTTAATTGGGGTGGGAGTTAAGGGATGTAATGGAAGAGAAGGAAAAGTGATGGAAATGAAGATTAAAATTTAACCTTGTATAAGAAATGATGGAATGTAACTGAAAGTTAAAATGTTACTTCATTTTGAAGATAAAGATATAAAGTTAATGGGAGTAAACACTACAAGAAAATATCTGTTTACTGACGGAAATATCCGTCAGTAAACTTCAAAATTCCGTCAGTAAAGTGATTTATTGACGGAATGCTAACGGAACAGAAATCGTCAAATATACATGCGTGGGTAAATAATATTGACGGAATACTGACAGAAAATCACCCTGACGGAATACTGACGGAAGATTCCGTCAAAATATCTTAACGTTTTTCTTGACCGATTTTTCCGTCAAAATATTTTGACGTTTTCTTTGACACTAAACCGTCAATATCCTCTGACGGTATATTCCAACGAATTGAGACCGTCAGTAGTTATTTAATTAATATATATTTTTTTATTATGACACTAAAAAATTAAAAATATAATAGATGAATAAATATAATTTGGATTGAAGGGAGCTTAACATATGAAAACTACATTTTAACATAAATCCAAAAAATTATAATGCTTTTCATATAAATCCAAAACATTATAAAACATTATATTATATATATATATATATGATCTTTTGAAGCCAAATTCTGCAAAAGTAAGAACCTTATTGAAGCCAAGTTCTGACTCATGAAGAAGCATGTCCAAGTTCTGACTCATGAAGAAGCATGTCAACAAGGTAGTAGAAAATACTATCAATGAAGGATATCTCAATTTTTCCATTCAATTAATTCAAAAATCTTCATAGTAAGGAGAGAAAAACAAATCATGGTCTCTTTATTAGAAGAGGAATGAATAGCATGCAATAATAATAAGATGACATATACATACTAAAAAGGGCTGTCCGATGCATGCCCGATGCACTACGCATCCCTACTTAAGCGAAATAAAAAGAATATACCCAAAATTGACATGACTAGAACACCATGACTACCTATATGACAACGCATACCTTTAGAGAGAAAAAATGAGATGCAGAGAGTATCAAGCCTTCCCGAGAAAATGAATTCCTTGGCAGCACCTACCATTACACATGGTTGAGTACCAAGTGCTTGCAATTCCATATCAAAGACACCATCTGGTTTGCAGCCAAGTTGATTTGCAACTAAGGTCTGAAATTCAATTAGCAAACTTGACAAATAGAAAATGAAAAAACTATACATTTTATATTGATGGGAAATTGGGAATGAATTCTGAACAAGTTTAGTTTAACAGCTGCCTTGTATCCAATGAATATGCAAGGGATACAACTCAGGAAATTAATAAACAGAACTAGTGGCGAGGTGTTGGGCTTCCTTAGCCAAGTACTCAATAGAACCCTCAGCGGCGAGACGTACGGCTTCCCTTCTCATTCTACAAAGTCCTTCACCAAGTTTCTCTCATGCAAACTGAACCTGGAAAAGTACTCAATAGGATAAGTAGCTGACTTAATCCCATATAAAAATGCAATAGAGTTAAAAGTGTTTAATTAAAAAGAATGTCATTATGGACACCTACGCCCTACATTTAGAAGTGTGCACTAATTCATGCATCCCAATTAAGTATCTGGAATTGAGTTGTTCTCATGCCAAGTACGACACATTAAACTGCAGTTACAAGATTTAGATGCAACCTTCACAAATCATAGGATTATTGACTAGGAACTCTTTTACTTATTTTTAATTGGAGGTCAAGAAATTTACATTGGTTACGATACCGATATTCAATCAGAAACGTTGAAGGACATTTCCTGTAGATTATTATACACTTACCAGCTCCTTTTGCCATTGTATTGTTCAAAAGAGCAAATCCTGCAAAAAGGGCTTCTATTTTACCAATATTAATAATGGTCCAAATCTTAAATCTATCATCATGTACCAAAATAACCAAAATTCTATTCTTTAAATCATCAATTAAAGGCAACCAAAGCTTAAAATTATGAATAATAATTCTCATTAATGTAGAGTTCCAAAGAATAGATTTCTTGTAAAACTTAATTATATCATCCCATGTACCCAATATGCAATCTAAATCCTTAACACATTAATTAAATCAGCAGTAAAGACAATTTTTGGCAAATTAAAATATTAATACTGTATTTCTCAAAAAATAAATAAATATAAATACTGTAAATTTGAAAAGCAAGGAAATCAGCAATCTTTCAAAGTCATCAACAACCATAAAAGGAGACACGATAAGGAAATAAGAAACGACATTTTCAAATCTACATTAGGAGAACCAAGGAATAAAAACCAAACTGAAGAGTGAAAACACCCAGAAACAGAAAACTAAAAATTAGAAACAGGTCAAAGAAATTTCAAAGGAATGAAAACTCTACACAGCTCATAATAAGATCAGACAAACCAATAAGGAGAACAACCTATCCACCGAATCAGAAATCCAACATTAGTCTATTATATCTAATTTGCCAATAATATCTGTTCAGTTCTTCTCGTTCAAAGGAATAATCTGCAAAAATCATCTAGAACTATGCAGTGTTAATTCTCCTAGGCTTATGTAATCAAACAAGACATTGATCAGAAATTTAAAATATGCAATGTTGAGACGAGGCAAAATTTTATTAACTTCATATACAGAGGCTTAAGTGTGTGAAAGTTAAAATTGGAGATTTAATCCTTTATAACTATTAATCCTTAAAACCAAGAAAATTCAAGGGCTCAATTACGGGTTTAGTTAATGGTCAATAAGCACTGCCTCCATTAGGGTCTGTCTTTTAGTAAAAAAAAAAGAACAAAAAGAAACTAAGCAATGTAGAAATCAAAACTGATAAGAGAAAAAAAAAGTCAGATTACCTGAGATCAAGCCCATCAATCTCGGCGTCTAATCGGACTTCAATGAGTCTCTGTCAAGCTGCAAATGATAAGGTTAAGTGAGATTATAATTTATCTGCAACCAAAAGATGAATTACCCAGTTGAGAGTGTAGAAGCTCCTATCGATCTCAAAATCTTAGCTGATGGTTAGAGCTGCTAACCATGAATCCGAGATTGTAGACGGGTGAAACAGATGGCACTGAGAATAAATAGAAGATAAACAAAGAGTATGAGGGTTTACCTGAGTGAAGAACGTACCACAGATAAAATGAGAGCGTCTGAGATAAGAAACACCACTGAAGAAGATATCTGCCGAATCATGCGCTGACCACATCTTGCGGACATGCCAAGAATTATCCTAGAGAGATATGAAGAGCTGACGAGAATTGGCTTTGCATTTTCAGTGACTCAAAAGAAGAAGGGGGAGAGAAATATGGAGGCGGCTAAAATGGGAGGGGCAGTTAAGAGTTTACATTTATATGGGGTTATTAGGGTTATTGAGTGATGGGTTGGGCTTTGAGTGTGTTTTTCCAGCCCATAAATAATATCTAATTATATATGTTATTTATCTTTTTCTTTTCATTTTATTTTAAATAAATATATACTGGATATATAAATAATAATATAAATTTAAATAAAATTTTATTACATGTTGTTTTATATATTTTAATTAAAATTTATCATATAATATGAAATATACAAATTGATAGAAAGTTAGACTGTTAAAATAAATACTTGTAAGAATTTTTGGAAATTGATTGAATTTATATATATATTATACTTAAGGTAATTTTGATAAATAAAAAGTTATTAAATACTTTAAAAGTTATTAATTTAAAGAGTTCGTTCATGAGAGTTGGAGACCTCATTCGTATGTACTGCAAGCTGCTGAAGGGTTCAGGAATAAGGTGCAGGGGTGGAATAGGAATGTGTTTGGGCATATTATCAGAAGGAAGAACAAGTTATTAAAGAGGATGGAGGGCATTCAACGCAGGTTGGAGGGGAGGTTTGATCATAGCCTTGAGGGCCTCCTCAGAACCCTTCAGAAGGAGCTGGAGGCTGTGCTTAGGCAGGAGGAGTTCCTTTGGTTCCAGAAGTCTCGGAAGTCCTGGATTAGAGATGGGGATCGTAATACCAAATACTTCCATCTCTCTACCCTGATCAGAAGGCAGAGAAATAGAATTGAGGCCATTAAGGATTCTAATGGTGATTGGGTTTATGAAGATGAGGTTATTCGGAACTTAGCCCTGGATTTCTACAGAGAGCTGTTCAAAGAGGAACCTGTTCTTTTGGAGAGGGCTCACTCTATTGCTACATTTCCTTTAATCAGTGAGGATTGTAGTCAGGAGGCCTTTCAACCTATTTCCCGAAAAGAGATTGACCAAGCTATCTTCAGCATTGGGGCTTCTAAAGCTCCTGGGATTGATGGTCTTCCGGCGGGCTTTTACCATAAGCATTGGGATGTAGTGAAGGAAGGCATCTATAATTTTGTCTTGGGGGTGTTCAGTGGTTCGAAGGATATTGAGCTGGTTAATAGAACCCTCCTGGTTCTGATTCCTAAGATTGATAAGCCTTCTTCCTTTTTGCATATGAGACCTATCAGTCTTTGTAATGTTCTTTACAAAACTGTTACAAAGATTGTGGCTAATAGAATCCGTGGCATTCTTCCTGCGATCATTTGTCAGAATTAGGGTAGCTTTGTGCCTAGTAGACAAATGATGGATAATGTGGTGATCGCCCAAGAGATGGTCCACACGATGAAGATTAGGAAGGGGAGGAAAGGCATTGTGGCTCTGAAGCTGGATTTAGAGAAGGCCTATGATCGAATTAATTGGGATTTCTTGATGGAGAGCCTTGAGAGAGCTAGAATCCCGGACAGTTGGAGAAGTTTAATTAAGGTATGTATTTCTTCTCCTGTGTTTCAAGTTATGGTCAATGGGGATATGTCGGAGGAATTTTCCCCGGGCAGAGGAATCCGTCAGGGGATCCTATGAGCCCTTTCCTTTTTGTTATTGCTATGGAGAGGCTCTCTCACCTGATTCAGGATGCGATTGATAATGGGAGTTTCCACCCTGTGGCGATCAACAGCTTCTGTCCCCAGGTGACTCACTTATTCTTTGCAGATGATGTCCTTATCTTTCTTGAGGGTAATGAGGAGCAGTTGAGAGTCATTATGGATATTCTGGATTGTTTTTGTTCGACCTCTGGGCAGAAGCTTAATATCCAGAAATCTAGGATGATGTGCTCTAAGAATATGAATCAGAGAGTCTGTAAGAGATTAAGTGATCTCTCAGGTATTCCTCTTACTGATTCTCTTGGGAAGTATCTGGGCGTTCCCCTCCATAGTGAGCGTGTGTCTAAAGGCTCCTTCAAAGAGACTTTGGATAAAGCTAATTCGAAGTGTGCCATTTGGAAAGCCAAGACTCTGTCTCTCGCTGGCCGCCTCACGTTAATTCAATCTGTTAATTGTGCTGCTCCCAATCACATCATGCAGGCTTGTAAGCTTCCGGATCCTGTGCTTAATGATCTTGACAAGATTAACCGTAGGTTCTTGTGGGGGGAAGCTGCGGAGGGCAGGAAGATCCATCTTGTGCCTTGGAGTGAGGTTTGCCAGCCTAAAGATTCTGGGGGTCTGGGTATTAGGAAAGCAAAGGACAATAATAAAGTTTTATTAATGAAACTCCTTTGGCGTATGTGGCAAAACCCTTCCTCTCTTTGGGTTCGCCTCCTTTGTGGTAAGTATCGGAAAGACAAAATCTTCGGGGGCCCGAAAGAGAGAGTTGCTAATTGTTCCTTCCTCTGGAAAGGACTTAGTGCTGTGTTTGATGAGTTCTGCTTGGGAGTTGGCCTGGAGGTGGGGAATGGTAAGTCCATTAGTTTCTGGTTTGATAACTGGATTGGGGATAAACCGTTAATTGAGGTGTGTTCTTCCCCCCCGCCTAGTGATATACGCAACTGGAGGATTGCCGATATGGTTGACTCGGAAGGGGACTGGATCTGGTCAAAGTTTGATACTTTCTTTAGCCTTGAGACTCTCCTTAGAATGCGGGGAGTGAAGGTGAGTAATCAAGAGGAAGACTTGGATAGGCACTGTTGGGCGCTGACTAACAATGGAGTTTATTCTTGCAAATCGGCCTTTGAAGCTTTCTCTCTCTTTAGATCTGATCCTCCCTCGGATGTGTGGAAGTCGATTTGGACCCTTAAAGTTCCTTTCCGTATTAGGAGTTTCCTGTGGCTGGGCGTTAAGGACAGGCTTCTTACTAATTCGGATAGGCACAGAAGGCACTTGGCTGATTCTGGAGCTTGCAGTAGATGCAGAGGCCATGTTGAGACTTTGTGCCATGCTCTTAGAGATTGCTCTAATAGTAAAGAGGTTTGGAGGAAAATTCTCCCACACCATATTTTCTCTTCCTTCATGGCACATTCTGAGGTCGACTGGTTCTCTGATGGTGTTAGAGGAAAGTTGCTTCCATACATGGAGCATGGTGACATTTTCTTTGCTATTATCTGTCACCAAGTTTGGAAATGGAGAAACGAGGAGATTTTTGGAGATAAAACTGTTTTTATGACAAACTTAGCTGATTTCTTCTCGAAAAAACTTTTCTCTATTATCGATAGTTTCAAAGGAGAGTCCCTTGCCAGAGCCTCTCAGTGTTGTGATGTCCATCTCGTGGGATGGAGCAGGCCAAGAGAGGGGGTTGTGAAGCTGAATACTGATGGTTCCTGCCTCAGTAACGGTAAGATTGCGGCTGGAGGTGTGCTTAGAGATGTAGGGGGCGTCTGGCTTTCTGGGTTCTCCCAGAATTTAGGGTTGGGTTCTTCCTTTTCTGCGGAGCTCTGGGCTATTCTTACTGGAATCAATCTTGCTAAAAGGCTGGGTGTTAAGAGGCTCTCTGTGGAGTCTGATAATTTGGAAGCAATCAAAATGATTTTTGAGAATCATTCTATGGGTCTTAACAGTCGCAACCTCATCAAAGCTATTATAAGGCTTTGCTCCTCCTTTGAGTTCGTAGAGTTCAGACACATTTTTAAAGAGCAGAATCGTGTTGCTGATCGCTTGGCGGCGGCGGGCCATGAAGGGACGTTAGGCGTTACTACCCTTCCTGTTTCCCCTAGTTTCATCTCTCATCTTCTCTTAGAAGATAGGATTGGGGTTAGCTTCCCTAGGCTAATTCCTGGGTAGTTTGTTGTTATTCGTTTTTCTTTTCCTTTTCTACAAAAAAAAAAAAAAAAAAAAATACTTTAAAAATAAAATTTAAATTCAAATAGATATTATTTTCAAAAATCTACCTATACTAAAATAAAATTAAACATTTAAGTTAGAATAATATGATTTTTTTTTAAAAAAATGATAAAATATATATAGAAAATACATATTAATAACTTAAATGTATATTGACGGCATTCCGTCAACAATTTTGTCAAGATGCTTGACGGAATATATTTCCGTCAAAATAAAACGTCAGGAAAACTAGCGGGAATGTTCCCGCCATAATATATTGACGGAATACTAGTTCCGTCAGACATTCCGTCAAAAATAATGACGTAATGCATTTTTGACGAAATTCCGTCAAAATTTACTGACGGAATTTATTCCGTCAAAAATTTCCGTCAGAAATCAGACATTTTCTAGTAGTGAAAATATTAGCTCACATTCACCTTTGTTTACTCTCAAAAAAAAAAAAAAAATCTCAAATAATATTGACTTCCTTCTAAATAAAATGCAAGCCATTACATAGCCCTTTATTATTAAAAGAATTTTTCTTTTATAAAGAAAAAAAAATATGAAAACTGAAATTCAAAATAGATTGTTTTGTATGTGTTTTTTCTGTCACACCCGACCCTAAACTGCATCGGGTGATAGGATAACGAACGCCTAATAATCTCAAAGGCGAAATTATTTTCTACGAATAAAAATTTATTTGAACTATCTAAAATTTATTTAATTATTTGGCTTGGACTTGATAATTCTATCAAGCTTCCTACGTATCCCGAACGTCTTTTACTCTTTCAATTGGGAATCAAAGCCACGTAGTTCTACCAATTTTAGGTAGTTCTCTTAATTCATTGATACGTTGATTGACACGCTAATCATTTAATTGTACAATTGACTTTATTACTAGATAATTATATAGATAAATCATTTTATCAAAACGAATCAAATCAAATAACCGTTTTATCAATCCAGTTCATGAACAAATAAACGTTTTATCAAATCAAATCGTAAACAATAAACTTTTTTATCAAAATCCGTAACAGAATAAGCTTGCTATTAAATATATTTTTCAAATCATCACATATGACCAAAAACGAAAAACCAAACTCGTATGTGTGTCCATCCTCGAATTCCACCCGTATAGTTTCTCATAATATCAACAATATCAATAATCGAGATATCTCATTTATATCGCGTTCCCTGCCTAACGTTAGGACTACCAGCCGTGCACTCTGGCCAATACCGCCTTTAGGTAAGGTCTTACAATTTACAACTCCTACCCCAGGCAATCCTAGATGGACAAAACCATTTTATCTATCTTTCAAAATATCGCAACATAAAAATCATATTTGGACTTCAATCCAAGTCACAGAAATAATAACAATAACAACCGCAATAGTTTTCTATCCAAAAACAATTCGTATAAAATAGTCAAATTCACTTCTCAACCCAATTTTCATAATACCACGATAAGAAATAGTTATTCTTCAAATCATTAAAATCAAAAGTATATAAATATTTTAAATAATATATTATAAATAATTTAATTAAACGTATTTAAAGCCACTTAAATCATTTAAAACTGAATTTATTTTTATCTGTTACATACCGGAATAGCTATTTTAGACCGAATATAGCGGTAAACTCGTTATATTATCATAAGTCTATTTTATATTCAAATTCTCGTAGCAATTTCGCATTCTATTTTATACCGTATCTAATTGGAAAATATCGGTATTAGTTCTTTTAATTTGACAAATAACAGTATTAATCCTTCTAATTTGACAGTTTACTTAAATATGATAACTTAAAACTAAATTTTAAACCCAACACTTTTATCGGACTATTCTCGTTTATCACCGAAATTGTAACGTGTAAACTAAACCGGTATCGTTAATTCCGACCGCAGGTTCAATTAGACTCGTGACACTGCTAACAACCTATTAATACTGAATTTCACTTTAATAAATCTAAAGTAAAACCGTCTAACTTTTATATTTTTATTAGTAACCTTTATATTTGATAAATTATTATAAATATCGAATCGGAACCGAACTTACTCATAAAACATTTTAAAAACGATTTGAATCTAAAACATTGTTACCAAAATATTATCGTCAGTCACCGAAAATTCATCGTTGTTCCGTTAACAGCTACCGGTTATGTCACTCCTCCATCAATTCCCCGTATATCTCCATCTATGTCTCTATGTATATTATGCTCCCTTTTCTTTATTCACTTATATGTAAATATGTATATTTATGTCTGATGTTTTTCATCATCTCCCCCTCATCTTCCTCTTATTGAACTAGATATATAGAATATATTTTCTTTTCCATGACTAGCCACCTCACAATATCAACTTAACATAAAATTGACACATTACAAGGTAAGCCACGTTTTTATTAGTCTTTTATTTATTTATATATTTTTATTTATATAAAGATGACACCTCATGCTGTTTAAATTACCAACTTACTATACAATTTACATATACTCATTGCATTGGAGTTCTTATATTAAGTACCAGATCTTCCATATCATTCGGAGGACTCCAATTCACATTTGGACACATGTATTGTGACTCCACGTAATAATTAAAATAATGGGGCCTCTTATAATATACGTGGATCCATGTTACACATGTCAAAATATATATGAAAAATCTAATATTTGACATAAAGAACCCGGTGCTTCAATTTGCCCATTGTAATGACACGTTTTTGTTTTTATTTTAATTATTATTAGATCATTGATTTACATACTAGTATAATTAAAATTGGATAATTTGGATTAGGATCCTCCAAATTTTGTTTCATTTAAAACTCTCTCTCAAACTTTTAGATACATTAAATTAACTTTGATAATATATTTTTCATGTCCAATTGGTGAATTAATAAGTCAAAATATAACACGATCTAATATTGAGTATAAAAATTAAATTTTAGACACGGCTGTTACATTTTCTTTATATAAATATAGTGAAAGAAAAAGAATCAACAAAACATACGGATAGAACCAACAAACAAATAAATCCACACAACACAAATTAGAGATTTAGATATAAAGAACTAAAAATCTCACAATAAGCAATAACAGGGGTGGAACCAAGGGGGGGTTGGCCGGGGCTCGAGCCCCGGCTGGCCGCCCGAAAATTGAGGAATTTTTTTTTTTTTAATAATGGTGTTTTTGTAATATTTTGGACAGAATTATATTGACTCTATGTAGTATTATTTCAATATATAAAGGTAGATGAGATGGTTAGGTATACTTGCTTTTATTTAAGAGGTCCTATATTCGATTCACTTTAACCTCATTTTTATTAAAAAGTTTTTATTTATTTTAATTTTATTTTTAATTTCATAACACTTTTGAATTCATTTTTAATATGTTTTTACCATTAAAAAAATAAACATATTTAATATTCATTTTTTTTATGTCTTTACCATTAAAAAAAAGTAAACATGTTTAATTTTCTATTAGTTCAATGCTAGTTTTTAAAAAAAATGATAACATTTTTACAGTTTTAATGTGTTGGAGGCTAAAAAAATTTTACCGAGCCCTAACGGGCTGGACTTTAAAAATTTACCGTCAACTGCATAGGTAATTTCGATTTTTTATTTTATGTTTTGAAATTTTTTTTTATTGATATGTTTGAGCCCGGGGTCGTGGTTCCGCCACTGAACAATAACACAACACAAATTAGCATCAACAGACTCACACGATATATTAGAATCACCATTTGCATATCAAAATCAGGGATCGAATTAGTTAAAAAAAACTAAACAAGCAGAAAAAACCCACAGGACGAAAATGGAGAAGTGAGAAGAGAGAAAATTGGATAGTGGACGATGTAAATTTCTATTTGGGAGGTCAGTGCGTTTTTGTGCATATGTATGAGTATAATCTAATTTCAATTTACAAAAACTTACGTCGTTTTTACTTAATGGGCTACAAATTCCTAACTAGTTTCATAGGATCATTTTAAATTACTAATTTTTATTGTATGTAAATTATAATTTGTATTTTTTTTACATTATTATAATTTGTATTTTTAGTTATTCATTTTTATTTGACATGAAAATATATTCAAATATTTTTTTAACATTATTTATAAGTTTTTATTGAGCTTCTTCACGAGCTTCTATCGAGCAGTTCGTGAACATTAATAATCGAACTCGTTCATGAGCCTATATATAATCGAGCCTGCTCGCGATCTTTCGAGCCGAACTTTGGTCTTCTCAAACTCGGTTCGCTTACGAATCGAGCCTCTAAATTGTGCTCGCGAGTGACTCGTTTATAAAGCGAATAGAGTCGAGCCGAGCTTTTATCGAGCCAACCACCAAGCTGCTTGACTCGTCTACATACCTATATATATGTATGATTGTGAGAAATTTTATGTATTTTGCTATTATTACTTATTCTCATTTTCTTTTCTTTTCTTTTCTTGTTTCTTTTCTTTATTTTCTATTCAGCAATGATACGAGGAATATATTAAATACAAAATGAAATGATAACAAAACAAATAACTTAATAATGAAATGAAAAAACATTCTGCGTAAAAGTGTTTGTTAAAAAAAGGTTAATATGTTGAAAATGATGAAAATTAATGAAACAAATTATACAAAGACATTAATTTCCCATATCATTTAATAATCCCAAAAACCATCTTCAAACAACAACAATTAGTAACTAAGCTAATAAATATAGATTGTCCGCCTACGATAATTCGATGAAAAGTAACTAAGCATTCGGATTCAATATTACAAATTAAAAAAAAAAAAATGATATAACAATTACTTTAGAAGTAGCAGCAACAGCAAACCCTATGTTTCGACATGATTCAATCGGTTAACATGAACCGTGAAATCAAGTCGTATCATCCACTCGTTATCTTAGCATTCAGATTTAATGATTTTGGATCCATGTTTAAGAATCTGAGCCCTAATTAAATTAGGGTTATCTTGCACAGTGCGTAAGATATAAGTGTCTCCTGTGTTTAGTCCATTAGCTTTAACAAAATCAGCCCAACCTGTACTTAAGAAAGCTTGTTCCTTTCTTGACCAAACTTGGATTCCCCATTTTCTACCTTCTGGACACTCTATCACTACCTTGTTCTTATGTTTCAACCCTGCCTTCGTAGCAAAATTTCTTGGAATTTCCTGCAAAATTATTACTTTTTTACAACCTAGACAACAAAAAAGCATTATGGCTAAGGACTTCCAGTAGAGGTTATCTAATTCGGTTAAAAACACGTTCGTTTATTGCGTTTTTAACAGTTTAAAATAGCCTTTATTATGTGTCTAGTGTGGCTATAAGAACATTAGGCAAAAAGCATTTTAAAAGAATATGCAGTCATGAATTCAGATGAATACCACATTATGCTTTTGGTATTCCTTCAATGTGAGTTTCACAGAATATTGCTCCTCAGATTCGGTCTGTTTGGCCACTGGTTTTTCATTATCCCTTTTCTTGACAACCTTTCTTCCCCGCTTAGCATCACCATTTTCTAGCATAAAACCAAACCAGAAAAAGTAAAGTTTCCATTTTTATACATAATAAAAACAGTGGTTTTGTGTAAAACAAGGGCTGAGTAATTCCATTACCAGTTGCAGAATCTACAAAGATGATTTCAGGGTCCTTTCCCTTAGCATTACCACACTCTAACAGGAAGTACATTGATTTATAAATTATAAGAGAATTATATAAATCAAAACCAGAGATTAACTAGTTATTTACCAGTGTTTCTTGCAGAAATTTGAGGTTTGGAAGAGATTTTTTCACTCTCAGAAGTAGGATTTTGGATTTGAGGTTTGGAAGAGATGTTTTCACTCTCAGAAGTAGAATTTTGAATTTGTGGGACTTCCTTCAAACAGCAAGTAGACCCATATGCGAGAACTTCAAAAGTTGTTGCATCAACGAGATTAAAAACTAGAACATCTCCCTCTTTCAATTCATTTTCTTTCAAAAACTTATCCCATCCTTGCCTGAAGAAGAAGTAGCCATTATTGTCTCTTACAATTGATACCACACAAGATTTCCCTGTGTGAGATCTCAGTATGCATAATTTGGGGATGAGTTTCTCGAACATCTTCACAAACAAACTAGGTAGTTTCTGCAATCAATAAAAAATTAAATCAAATGGAAGATCTAATTAATAACAAGTGAAGGAAAGAGAAGGGAAGATAAGAGAAGATCAGAGATATTTGGATTATACAATTTCTGTAGCGAAGTCGAAAACCAAAAACTTGATGAATGTAATGGTGGATTTTGGATTGGAAACCATTGTTTTGGATTGTGGAAAGTATGGTGTTTCATGTGAAGTGAAAGTGAGGAAAATATAATGGGAATGGGTCAAAGATTTGATTCTTATTGTACTTCAAAATGTCAATTTTTGTTATTTCATAGCAAAACTGCACAATTTTTGAAAGGCAATCTTCGTACTGATGTTTTGCTGATTATGGTAAGAATATCAATTAGGGGAGATTACCATATATCTGTCCATATCAGATTGATTATGGATTTTAATGGATTTCAAATTATATGCAAGCTAGAACTGTGAGGGTCTTGGAAACTTCAAGGCAGTTTCTATCATATGCGAGCTCATTGGCTGAGAAACCTCATGTCATTTTCTTGTTTGAAATTTTAGTTTGTAATTCGCGTATTAACAGCAGGTGTAGTTCGAATAATCAAAAGCTAAGCAGTATTACCTTTCCCAGAATTAATCATGTTTTATTGATATTAATTACATAATTAACTGAAGTAATTAGAAAAGGTAGGAGAAATAAAACTTAACAGCAGGTGTCATTTTTTTAAAAGAAAAGTTGATTTCCTTTATGTAGGAAAACATATACATGGTAGGAAATAATATTTTGTTTATTGTATTGTTTTAATTGTAAACTTGATTCTATACCCAAAATAGAACAAATAAAAGAAAACTATGAATATGATGCTACAAACGACTCGTTTTCTCACATACTGGATTTCATATAGGATCAGGGTAGTAGTGAATGTCCGGAAACCGTTAAAAATGTTGTAACGAATTAAACACTCGGAGTAAGAAGCCTCTTTCCTTCAGCTCAAGTATGAGAGATTGTGCAACTTCTGCTGCCTCTGTGGCATTATGGGACATACGGAACGCTTTTGTGACAGGTCGTTTCACACTAACACCGCGAATTGAAATGGGAATGGGGTTTGTGGCTCGTCACCCATGCTAGGAGAGGGGGCTCATCGCCTATATCTCGCTCGTTAAGAGAACTTGGTATGGCTGATGAAGAGCAATGGAGGAGGATTTTGGGTCTATGAGTTCCAGCAGCTGTCATATCTTGAGGGCTGGCGGATGTTGAGTCTATGCCTATCGGGGATATTGATACGAATATTGGAGTTAGAGAGGACGAGGCTATGGAACTGTAAGAGGATCGAAAGCGTAGACATGAAGGGAAACAACTTGTTGATTTGAGTGTCACTGAAGTTGGTCAACCAGGTGGATCGAACATGGTGCAACTACCAGAGCATGTGGTTTCTAATACTAATCAAGATTCCACGTGTTTCATTAAGATAGAAACAGCAAGGTCTGAGGATCAGACCCGACAGGGAAAATGATGTGTCTAAGGTGGAACTATCAGGGCCTCGGTAACCCTCAGGCAGTTGGGGCACTGGGTGAGCTTTTCAAAGCCCATAAGCTGAGTCTAGTGTTTCTTATGGAAACAGTGATGCATAGAAATCGTATGGAGGGTCTGAGACGTCAATTTGTGTTCTCAGGATGTTTTATTATGAATGCTAGAGGTCACAGTGGTGGTCATGCGTTTATGTGGAAGGAGGATCTAGGTTATGAAATTAGTTTCTCTGATCACCACGTCAAATTAGCCGTCAGGAATGAGCAGCTGTATGATTGGCGTCTTATTGGTTTTTATGGTTTTGCAGATAGAAACAGACAACAAGATTCATGAGATTTACTTAGCACAATCACTACACTAATGATCTTCATGAGCTATATATGTGTGGCAATATGTTTACGTCAGATCAGGGAAAAGGTCCTGACTCTTGGGTCAATGAAAAACTTGATCGTGCATTAGAGACGGGTGGCTAGATGCAACAGTTTTGTCATTACCGACTCACAAACTTAGTCACATCGTATTTTGATCACTCGTTACTTCTTCTTGAAGTTAAGTACCATATCCCACGGCTAAGAAATACTAGTTCAGGTTTGAATCTACGTGGGTTGTAGAGGACGACTTTACCGAGATGGTTACAAACTGCTGGCAATCTGCACTATTTTCTTCGGGTTTTGCTCGCCTAACAGCGTGTAGTTTGTTACTTGCACGACGGGGTTCAAATTTCTATCTGCGGTTTACGAAGAAGATTTGCATATTAAAGTGCATCTTGGAGCAACTTCGGTACATGACGGACTCTAGTTCGATTATGCATTGCTTGAATGTCAAAAACAATCTTAACATTGTGTTGGAACATGAAGCTGCTTATTGGAAGCAACGGGCAAAGACCTTTTGGCTATGCGATGGGGATCGGAACACCAAGTTCTTTCATGCCTATGTTACGTGGGTGCAAGATCAAGGGATCACAAACGTAATCTTCAAGTCAAACGTAAAACTTGTTTATGCCATTAACTCCAATGCATGTGATCAGTTCGAGTTCGATGACTTAATCAATCACTATCTGGTTCTTTTTAATCTAAATGACTCTTACTCAGTCAATGTTGCTCGGGAACAAGCAAACGGGTTGACCCATGCTATGGCTCGGTCTTCTCGTTTTAATACATGTCCTTTATTTTTTGATTTTCTTTCGAGCTTTGTTCTCATATAATGTTACTCTCTTGCGGTGAAGCTCATTAATGCATTTACCGTTAAAACAAGTGGATTTCAAATTTTATAATTTTTTTCATTTGGCTAATTTATACTACTAAAAGACTTAATATTATTTCTATAAATAAAACATAATACTTATGTCAATAAAAAGGAAATGTAAAATAAAATAAAATAAAATGCGGGCAAATTAAATACATAGCCATTGAACTTTGCTTATTTTCATAGTTTGACCATTAAACTTCAAAAGGTAACATAAAAAAAACACTTTCAAAAATTTTGTTTTAAGGTCATGAAGGTGTGTTGTATGGTTAGGAGAGAGAGAAAGTGAATTTTTAGAGAGGGCAAACTCTAAAAAAATGGTGATTTTGAAAAATAAAAAATAAGGTTTCTTGGTAAATGTTGTTTTAAACAACTTTAATTCTTGAACATTTCCATTCTGAGATTGTCAACAGTCATTTTGAGGCGTTAGTTAAAGTTAAGTGGTCATAATGTTAGAAATTGCAAAGTTGAGTGACTTTTATGTTACGTTTTGAAATTTAATTATCATACTGTGAAAATGAGTACAGTTTAGTGGCCATGAGTGTAATTCACACAATAAAATGCATGTGGTTTAAAACTTACCAAATAGATGTATATGGTACGTTTTGAAATTCTTTATTTTTATTTATGTTGAAATATTTTTATTACAAGAATGGAAAGAACTGAAAGCTGAAAATTAGAAAAGAAATTGGACAACTTTATAAAGAAATTGTAATTAAACAAAAATGAACTTGAATAGTGAATTGAGAACTTGAAAATAATTATGAACTTAAGAAGCTTGAAGATTTCTAATGGAAAATCTTGGAATTTCGGATCGAAGCTTGAATTGGAAAATTGGGAACTTTGGATTGAAATGTAAGGAAGCTTGAAAAATAGAGGAAGCAAGAGATATAGAGAGATTAAACGGAGAAGAAGAAGGATAATATCGTCGGAAAAGAGTTTTTAGTTTTGAGGTTTGTTGTGTTGTGTTGTGTCAAGCCTTTTTATAATTGATGTTGGGAGAAATCCGTTGGGAGCAGTGTTTACCACTACTCCAGCCTTACTAAGATTTTTTATGGCATATTCTCCACCTTTTAAGGAACCAAGATTCCACTTCAAAATGTGGGTTGAAGTTGGTTAAGGTTGATGAGAAAATCAATTTCTGAACATACACATTTTTTCTTGCTACTGACACAATTTCATTGCAACTAGGGACTTCCACTTTTCCAATCTTGCTAAGATTTTTATGGAATGTTCTCAACATTTTGTGGAACTAGGATTCCACTTTGAAACATGGATTGGAGTTGGTTAAGGTTGTTGAAAAAATCAATTTCGAACAGACACATTTTTCTTAACCTTGTGTACAAATCTTAGGGTAAATTTCATCAATGATGTACAACCTTTGTCTCATTTCACACTTTGGTGTACAACCTTCATTTTGTCACACTAATATATACGATCTTATAGATGACATCTCACTATGGTGTACATCATGTAAAAAAATGACTGGTCAATGCGCCATGTCAGCAGTTTAACGTCTCTAAAAGTAAAAAATTAACCCACCACATGTCCAATTACTAAAATGACCCTTAATCTGGGAATGCGAATACAGTGATCCGAGCCCTTGCTGAAGAGGTCTGATGCTCTGGACGTTCGTCTCTGCGTCGGGAAGGGTCCCTGTGGGCACTCCGACGATTAAGACAGTTAGTAGCTCAAGAGTGTATATTAGTCAAATGTGTGAGAGTTAGAAAGAGTTACCCGCCCTTCACTTCCCAGATGAGCTGTGTATTTATAGAGGGTGCTCGGGCCTTGGGGCCCTTCCGGGCCTTGGGGCCCTTATTCATATCCCGAATCATGTAGTCCCCCCGCCGAAGAGTCAATTCGAGTATTTAATGCGAGAAGATTTGAGATTGCAATTGTTTCTTGCCTAGATAATGGTGGACAACTGTGAGAAGAGCTCGTCGATTTAAATGAAGAGACCTCTGGGATTGCTGCATGCGTTTTTTGTTTGTAGCGCCGCATTAATTGCGTCCGTAATTAATGCCTCCGCATGCGCCGTAAATATTTCTCGAAAATATGCGCGGTGCCGGCGCCTTTTACCCTTTTGCTATAAATAATAGAAGAGGTAAGTAGAAAGCTTCTTATTTCTTCCTCAAATTTTTCTTTGGGAGAGTATTTGCCGTCGTTTTTTATTTCTGTGGGTTCTGCCTTCCTTCTGCGATCGTGCCAGCCCACCTTCTTTTGTTCGTGCTCTGCATATTTGGTGGTCATTTGACTATCGTTGTTCTTCGGGAGATTCCTTACGTCAGTTTATCATAACTCTTTTCTAAGGTTAGTCGTATAATTTCTTGGCTTTGGCTTTGTGTTTTTTTGTTTTATTTCGTCTTTTCTGGGGAGGGGTATTATGTCAGAGGGTTCTTCACGGGGATCCCTAAGCAGACTGCCGCCAGTTACCCCTGGTGATTTCACGCTTCGTGACGCTTCGCGGACGCGAGCAGTATCGCGAAAAAGGCGAGCGGAAAAAGAGAGTGAAACTAGCACAGTGGTCGGTGGGGCGAAGAAAAGAAAGAAATCTGTCGCTCATCCGCCGTCTACCGTTGAGTGGCCTGCCGGAGGCATTGCTGCCGGTGTTCTAGAGGTGGTAGTGGTTGTGCCGGAGGGTCTGATTACCAAGGAGCGGCCCCTTGCCGCGATTTACGACGAAATGCGCGAGAGGGTGTGGACTCGATCTCCTGGGACTTCTAATATCGACAGTAAGCGCTTTGAGAGAGCCGAGCGTCCTAAAAGACCGGAATCCTTATCGGTGGAGGATGCGTATAGTATAATCGTCTCGGCGGACCTACCGGCGATATCTGCGGTATATCAACTCGGGAAACCCTATGAATTGGTTGCGCTGGGCGAAGAAAATCGAGCTCACTCTGCGGGTGGCATAAATGAGCTCATCGTTTACGAGGAGCAGTTTGAATCGGGGATGCGGCTGCCGCTTCTTCCCTTTTTTGTAGAAGTGCTGAAGGAATACAATTTGTGCCCCGGGCAAATACATCCGAACGGATGGAGAATGATGGTGGCCTTCTATTCTTTGTGTCGATCTGCCGGGTATTGAGCAACAGGTTTGGTTTTTCGTGAGTTTTTTAAACCAAGCAAAGGGCACCGATCTTAACATGTTACGTTCTCCCACCAGAAGTTCAAAGTGATCGGTGGTTTGAAAGATAAAGTATCTGAATACCGGCACCGCTATTTCCTGGTGAGGAAACTCGACGGAGACTTTCCTTTTAGGGTGGTATGGAACGAAGACCCCATGGATTCTAGTCGATGGCTGAAAACCCGCCCGAAGCTGCCATCCGAGGAGAATCTAGTGAAATACCTAAAAGATCTCCCGTCAGATAAGGATCATAAGCAGGATGTAGATGAGTTAGTTCGTCATTTCCTGGCCACCGGTTATTACATCTGGAACCAATGGCGGATGGCTCAACCTTTGTGGTGGTCGGTGGCGGATTTTGAGAAATGGAAACGGGGATATAACTTCAAGGCTGGAGAATTGGCGGAACTGGAGGGGATCTCGGTGAATGTTTCCGTTGTAGGTGAGGGGCTGGGGTTTTAACTTGCTTTGTGAATTTCGTCGCACATAATGCTTTGTTGTGTATTCGGAATGCCTTAGTGTACTTTTTCCTTCTGTATTTGCAGGTCCAAGAAATCCCCGCGTCAGCATGGACTTTGACCCCAACAAATTCAGTGTTGGTCTGGAGACCGCTGATGAGGCGTTCGGAGGAGCTTCGGGTTCATTGGCCTCATTTTCCTCGCTCGAGGATGCGAACCAGGTGGTGCAGAGTATGGGAGGGGTTCTTGATGCGCGAGAAGATGCTGACAGAATAGTCGACGTTCCGCAAGGAATGCCCGTGAATGATCCAGCTGCCCAGGAGCCCGAGGGCGATGTGGAGGTGATCATCGTTGAAGAGGAAAAAGGCGGGAGCTCGAATCATGGGGTGCTTGTGCGAAAGCGAAAAAGGGAGACAGGGAAATCTGTTGAAGAAATTAGGGCCGGGGAAGAGCCTATCGGGAAAAATGCAGCTGGGGCCAGCGAGGGTGCTAGGAAGTCCTGTACTGATGGCGGGACTGAGCTGTCTACTGATGTGCCGGATCAGGTAGGAGATCATCTGGAAATGGTTAAGAGGATGGAAACGAAAATCTCCAAGTTCAGGGACTATGTCATGAATTTATCGGTGCATTCTGATATGATGACCTCCGATCTAGCTCGGGCGATGGCTCATGTTGCCAGGGTTCCCGAAGAGCATCAGCGAATGGAGGGGGTTTAAAAAATGAACCTGGGCTTGGAAACCCTATCGGCCCTTGGTGTGGTGGGTTTTCCTATCCGTACTGTTTGTCTAGATTTATCTTTCATGATTGTCGGCTTTAACTTGTGTTATTTTATGTAGGCTATCCAGAATGCAACCAGGGTTTTTAACATGTGCGTTAATGATGATCAAGTCTTTCGTGACATGGAAAACGCTCTACGGAGATCTGTTGGCGATCTAGAGGATGCAAATAAGAGATTGGTAGCTGCCGGGGAGCTTCTGGAACGTCGTGGGGCTGAGATTATCATTCTGTCCGAGAAACTGAAAGTAGAGACGGCCGGTCGAGTGGAGCTCTCCAAGAGGTTGACACAGGATGTCGAGGAGATTTGTGCTTACCGGGTGTTGCTTAGGATGGCTGTTGGGTGGACTCACCGAGTGGCGGAGAATCTGAAGGAGAAGATGGGACAGGCGAAACTGTTGTCCGCGGAGAACGACTCCCTTAGGCAACAACTGGAAGTTGCACGGAAGGAGGCTACTGATCTTCGTGCTTTCGCTGGTCAGCGCGAGGAGAAACTTATAAAGCTGGATCGTATGATGCTGATCACCGTTGCTTACTCTGTCGGGTATGAGGTTCCTCCGGAGGTGATCTTCGCTCCGAATGTGTATGACAAGGCTGCCCAGTCGAAGGCTGTCGAATTCTGTGGTCGTTTCAAGAAGAAGTAGTAGGAAGTTGTATTTTTCTCATTCGCTTTTGCTTTCAAAGATGTAATGATGACCCGTACAATCTGAATCTTTTTTGTGATCTTGTGGTATTTTAATTATGTATTCTACATGTTGATTTGATTGGAGTTCATTGTGATGTCTTTCACGTCCTCTCTCCTTCTTGCTATAAATAGGAGCCGGATTTTTTTGTGGACTTGCAATTTCTCTTTCATCTCTTCCTTTTCTTATTTAACTAATCTTCTCGGAGAAATGTCGCTTCAGGACGTTGTCGATCTGGCCCGCGTGTTGGAGGTGCAAAAGGCAATATCAGCGATGCCACATCCCTACATCTATTGTCCTCCGTCTGAGGAGCGCGACTTGGAAAGGAAGGTTAGGTATTCGTCCCCTGTTTGGATGAACCGGGACTCGGCCTCTCAACGGAGGAAAGTGGAGAGTGAGAACTCTGTTCCCTATACTGGATCTGTCACCGATTCCTGTGAGGTAGCTATTAGCGCGCTCTCTTCGACAGAAAAGAAAATGTGGTCTCGTGAGGGCATCGGGTATCTCCAGCCTGATGAGACTGTCTCTCCGGTGCTCAATCCGCATCCTTCCTGGATAAAAAGGCTTCTGGCTGATGAGATGGAAAGGGTGATTAACTTGCCTCATGAGATGGAGTACCGGCGAGTAGAGCACCATGCTTCGCCGACACGTCCTTATGGACCGACGTTCGTCGATCCCATCAAACCTCGAAGTGTGGTTTTCTTGGAGTTCGTGAGGTAGGGTAGTCTCGGTCCCGTTCCTGCTAATCCTAATCACCGTGTGACACATGTGGGCAAAGCCTGTTTATACCATAGGCAGAACGGCCATAATACCGATGAGTGTGTGGACTGGAGAGCGATGCATCAAGATTTGATGGATGAGGAAGCTATCCCGAACCCTGATTGTCCTCGGTCTACCTGAATGTGTTGGGTTTGTGTATGTGTTGTTTCAGCCATAGGTGTATTTGTAATGGCTTTCTTTGTAGTAGGAGTGATCTTGTTGTAGCATTTTGATATTTTAGTTGACCTTGTTTATGTAGTTTGTGCGTCTATCTGAATCTAGCCACTTTGTTTGTGAAGATTCCCAAAAAATTTTATGCCGACGGTACTACAACATGGAGAAAATTTAATTAGCGAGAAATAGATAATCGTTATTGATATAGGAAACGTCGGATGACGTTGCAAACGTTCGAGGTGCTCGAGAAGCCTTATGATAACATTTGAATGTTATGTGGAGATGCTCAAATGATAACATTTGGATGTTATATTCGGATGCTCGAAGAGTCTTATGATAACATTTGAATGTTATATGGAGCGAAGACCGTGATAGAGTTCTGCTCGCTCAAAATCGTTAACAATATGGGATTGTTAGACGATGTAGGAGGCGTTCGGTATGATCGAAGAGCCTTATGATAACATTTGAATGTTTTCTTGGCGAAGAACGCGATAGAGTCCTGCTCGCTCGAAATCGTTAACAATATGGGATTGTTGGACGAAAAGACGAAAAACATCTTTATTAATCATAATTCTCGTGTACAAGCTATTGATAATATTTTTTTAATGTTTGGACATTCCAGCTATTGTCGTAGACCGTCCTGTCTAAAGAGGCGATCTTGTAAGCTCCATTGTGGAGAACAGTGTCGATCTTGTACGGCCCTTCCCATGATTGGCCGAGCTTTCCTTGAGCTAATGGGGATTGTGCAGCTGCAGCGTCTCTCAGCACAAGATCTCCGACTTGAAAAGTGCGGGGGCGAACTCTTCTATCGTGATAGCGCGCGATGTTCTGCTTATGGGCCGTGATATGCAATAGAGCATTAAGGCGCTCCTCCTCTAGTCGGTCGCTGGCATCCCTGAGCTCCGCGCTGTTGTCGACTTCTTCGAAACTGGTTTGTCGGAGGGAGCGAAGGATGACTTCAGATGGTGCCATTGCTTCTGCCCCATAAGCGATGAAAAAAGGAGTGCGTCCTGTTCCTGTATGAGGGGTGGTGCGGTATGACCATAGGATTGCCGTAATGTGGTCGGGCCATGCCCTGCCTTGGTCGGATAATCGCGCTTTGATTCCTCGAAGGAGCGTTCGGTTTCTTACCTCCGTGAGGCCGTTGATCTGAGGGTGAGCCACCGATGTGTACCGTCCTTTGATGCCCCAGTCCGCGCAAAAATTGTGAAACTGAATGCAGTCGAACTGCTTCCCATTGTCAGTGACAAAGGAGTGAGGGACCCCGAATCGGTATATGATTGTTCGCTTGAGGAAACTGATGATGTTGTTGGCGGTTATCTTGGCAATTGCTTCAGCTTCGATCCATTTGGTAAAGTGATCGACCGCCACAACAACAAAACGCTTTTGTGCCAAAGCCATCGGGAAAGGGCCGAGCAGGTCGACGTCCCATACCGCGAATGGCCAAGGTGTGATGATACCTTTGAATGGAGCTGTCGGGGCGTGATGAGTATTGGCGTGTAGTTGACATGCCTGACAACTGCGGACTAGACGCATCGCGTCGGAATCTATGGTCTGCCAGTAGAGCCCCTGGAGCCGGGCCTTCTTCGCAATTGTCCGGGCGCCCTGATGCGAGCTACAGACGCCCTGGTGAATTTCCTTAAGACAGTGATCCCCTTCTTCCTCGGATACACAGCGCAACCAAGGATGCGTGGCGGATTTGCGATAAAGTAAGCCATCATGCAATGCATAACACCAAGAACGTCGGACCACGAGGGATGCCGCTGTCCGATCTGCATGGAGTGTCCCATCCTGAAGATATCTGATAATTGGACTTCTCCATCCTCCTGCTGCGGCGTCTGCTGAGTCGATCTGCAGCGAGCTCTCGATGCGAATGGCCGGGGCGCCTGCGATCTCGATTAAGGTGAGCGGGTCATTGGACCGTTCGCCTGCTGTAAGAGCGGTGATAGCGTCTGCCTCCTCATTCTCCTCTCGTGGTAATAGTACTAGGTCAAGGGTTACTCCTTTCGTCCTGAGGTCATTGATCAGGGATGTGCCGAGGGCCAGGTACTGGCACATTGTTGGGTCCTTTGCCTTGTAAGTGCCGCTGACATGGCTGACGACAAGCTTTGAGTCCGAGCATATTGTTAGCCGTCCGTTCACTATTGTTTTCGACAATCGAAGAGCTGCGATCAAGGCCTCATATTCGGCTTGATTATTCGTGGTTGGGAAATCGAGTCGGACGGCGTACCGCATGTGGAGATTGCCGGGTCCTTAAATGGCTATGCCAGCGCCTGCTCGCCCTGGAGCGCAGGACCCATCTATGCTCATCGTCCAGATGTCGCCAGTGCGAGCTGTCGTTGTCGTAGGTTTGGTGATAGAACAGCTGGTGAACTCGACGATAAAATCGGACAGTGCCTGAGCCTTGATCGTCGTGCGGGGCTCAAAATGTACGTCAAACTGGGAGAGCCGAACGGACCAGTTGGTGATACGACCGGAAACCTCTGGTCTCTAGACGGCCTTTTTTAGCGGATAATTGGTTCTGACCACAACCGTATGCACTTGGAAATATGGTCTCAGACGCTCTGAAGCTTGAGTGATAGCGAATAGAGCTTTTTCAACCTCGGAGTATCGGATCTCAGCTCCCTTCAACACTTTGCTCAGAAAGTAGATTGGAAAAAGCTCTGTCCCCTCCTCTTGAGTTAAAATGACTCCTACTGTTTCATCCGTGATGGTGAAGTATAAGTGAATGTCCTGCTCTGGTTTTGGCACCGAGAGCAGTGGGGGTGTTGCGAGGAAAATTTTTATGGCGTTGAACGCGGCCTGGCAGTCCGTAGACCACCTAAAGGGATGCTCCTTCTTGATTGCTTTATAAAAGGGCAAACAACGCTGCGCCGAGCAGGAGATGAAACGTCCCAAAGCGATGATTCTTCCATTGAGTCTTTGAACCCCTTGCAGGTCGCGCGGTGGTTCCATTGCTAGAATTGCCTCGATTTTTATGGGGTTAGGCTCGATGCCCTTCTCTGATACCACGCAACCCAGGAATTTACCACTGCGAATTCCGAAGAAACATTTTTCCGGGTTTAGCTTGAGGTTATAGGCTCTGAAAATTTTAAACACTTCCGCTAAATCTTGCGGATGGTCGCCCTCTTCGGTGCTTAGGACCACCATGTCATCGATATACACTTGTACCATCTTGCAAATGAGATGGGTGAACATATTATCTACCAAGCGCTGGTACGTGGCCCCCGCATTCTTTAATCCGAAAGGCATGACATTGTAACAATATGTGCCTTCGTGCGTAATGAAAGAGGTTTTCTCGGCGTCGGCTGGGTCCAAAGGGATCTATTGGAAACCAGCGATGGCATCAAACTGAGACAAGATCTTGCGACCAGCAGTTTGATCAAGGAGTTGATCTATGTTAGGCAGCGGGTAAGAATCTTTGGGGCAAGCTTTATTGACATTCTTAAAATCTACACACATGCGGTACTTTCCGCTGGCTTTCTTTACAAGTACAACATTAGAAAGCCAGTCCGGATAGTTGACCTCGCGGATAAACTTTACAGCTAGGAGTTTGTCAATTTCTGCCTTTACTGCTGCTTATTTGTCCTTTGCCTGCACTCGCATCCTCTGCTTCACAGGTTCGACAGAGGGGTCGGTGCTCAGTTTGTGTATTGCTTGATCAGGTGAGACCCCCGTGATGTCCTTGGTGCACCAGGAGAACACATCCGAATGCTCTGCCAGGACAGCCTTGATCTCTTCGGCCAACGGGGAAGCGAGTCTCGTCCCCATTTTCACTATCTTGTTATCCCTGAGGATACAGTCATCGACCGGCTTGATGGGCATGGGATTGTAACCCCTCATGTCCATCAGACCATCCTCCAGGTAGAGCGTTGTCCGAGGCTGAGTCGCCTCCTACTGCAATCTTTTGGCCAACATACGATCTCCCTAGATGGTGACCCTTCCCCGCGGAAGGGGCAAAGTCAAGCATAGTCCGGAGATATCCACTGTGGCCCTCAGGGCGGCCAGAAGAGGCCTTCCGATGATGGCATTATAGGCTAGGGGGATATCGACCACCACCCACTCTGCGGTATCCTCGATTTCCTCGACCCCTTCGGTGAAGATAGTTGGTAATGCGATAACTCCTTTTACCGGCACTTCGATCTCTGAAAGGCCAACCAAAGGGAAAGTCCCGGCTCGGAGGGCAGTGCTGTTGGTCCCTTGTTTAGTTGCAAGTATAGTTCCAAGGGGGGGTTAGGAACTATTTAAACTTTTTTTGCAATTTAGGCAGACTTCTTTCTCTAAAGAAAAAGGTTTGAACAGCGGCGCTGAGTAAACAGCAAGATACTGGCTTAGTCAACAGGTGACTAGGTCAGTTCCTCAGCTTGAGTCAGGAGATAGCACTTGGAGTCTATTCCTGAACTCAGACGTTCAACGCCCATAACTCAACTTGACCTCTTTACTTGGTCAGTTTTGATTATTTAAAGCAAGCAATATAAATTAGGAGTTAAGGTTTAGAAATACTTCACTCAGCAGATTTATCCAGGTTCGGCTTCTTCTAAGCCTACGTCCTGTCCCCGGAACACTTCCGAGATTTCGAATCCTCTACTGAGCTCTTTAAAGGTAGAGCCTCAAACCTTTTACAATATCAGCAATTGAGTATGACAAGAGTACCTTCCTCTATACTTCTACTCAATCCTAATCTCTCCGCTGAGTACTTAAAACCGAGTACTCAGCCTCTCCTTTCTATTTCTAGAAATGATAAGTGTTTTTGTCCTAATACAAAGATGTGCTAAGACACTTTAGACGATTTACAATCACTCTAGACTTTTACACAAATATGAAAATGTAGTGTAAGAAATTTTCTTTGCTTCTTGCTTGCAGAACTTGTAGAGATTTGGTCAACGTAATGGCTTGATCAAGTTCTGTGTATTGTGAAGCTTGTGATGGCACTATTTATAGAGACGTCTGGTCATTCGGTCATTTCGAATTTCGAAATAACCGTTGGAGGGAAACGGCTATATGTCGTTGTCATCCTGACTTGCACAGAGCTCTCGGCCAATCATAATCGTGTATCTCCTGTCCTCGGTCAGCACAGCAGATGGTCTCTCCTTTTATGGTAAAGTCAACTGGACAGCATACTGTGTCGTCTGAACTTTGCCAAAAGAGGAAACACTTTGTCTGGAAGTTTTCCTTTGCCAGCTGCTGTCTTGTACGCTTTGTCGAGACTACTCAGCAGCTTCATCTTGAAGTTGTTCCCAAAGGTCTTCTAGATCCTTCCGATTGCCGAGTTGCGTTTTGAACAAAAACGGCAGCGTCTTGACATACGCGGGCCGAGTGTACTGAGTTATTTGACTTGGGCCTTGGTTTCCGTATTGGGCTTGGGCCTTCCAATCCTTATGACTTATAACATTTATACTCAACATTGAACAAACACATTAGTAGAATAAATCAAAGCATTTAAACTTAGTATGTTTAGGATATGTGTTATAATTTATATTTAAACAATTTTGTCAAATCAAAATTATGTGGAAAGGTATTTCAACAAACTCCCCCATTTTGATGTTGGCAAAACTATTCAGCAAGGCACTCAGTATGAGCTCCCCCATGATAGTTGACCTTATATCATTTAGCAAACTCCCACGTAAGGGTTGCACTACTGACTTAGTTTTAATTGCATCATTTAAGAATTTAAATGAGTGAGTCTAAGGTCAGTTTTTAGGTGTAGGTCAGCTATATTACATATTCTATTTACTTAGTGTTAAGCGAAAGTTTTAGATATACAGAGCGCGCTGAGCAAATTATTGTTCAATGAGTTCTTTATCAGAATGTTTCATAAGATCATAGTATGATGTCAAACATGTTATCAGCATATCATTTAGTCAATAAATATTATAAGTGTTAAGTATGGCTGATGAAGATACAAAGTAACTCAGTACTATAAAAGCATATATCATAACTCAGTATTGAAATCAGGAAATAAAGTATGATATATATATTGAGAGAAGTCAGCAAGTACATAGACAAAAGAAGTAAACTAGACAAAATGGGTTACACAGATGTGGCTTAAGCATGCTAGTCTATCTATTTCTTTTTCTTGCCCTGTGACTGACTTCGCTCGTACTGACGTCGCTCATGCTGAGCTCTGGCAGCTTGCGCTTTCTCCCCCGTTTTGTCAACTTCAGGGAGCTTGAACGCATCGGTTAAGACAGCACGAGAAAGTTCTTGTGAAAGCTCTTTTAGTTTGTCAGCACTTTCGTTCACGCCATCAAAAATGGCAACCCCATCAGCTGAGACTTCTACTGGTATATGAAGATCAGCAGCACTGAGCATATTTACACTGAAGGCTTAAGCTTTGGCTTGCCAGATGAGAGCTTCAGAGAGGCCAGCGAAGACTTGGTGGAATGTCTTCAGAAGTGCTGAGTCATAGTGATGTCGTTGAATATTATTATGACGGATATGGTTGAAGGATTGTTGTGCGAGGGACAGCAATTCATTCTGCTTCAACGCGTCAGTATCCATTTCTTGCTTGTTCAGGTTAAGTAGCCTGACAGCCTCACTGATTTGCTCAACTGAGCACTGAATATAGGACACCATTTGCTCATTTGTCTTGAGTTGCTCAGTATGCAGCTCAGCAAAAAGCATCTTCAGTTCTGAGGAAGTGGCGTAGTCAGTGTTCACAACAGATAACTTTTGGACTTGCTGATGTAGCGAGTTCAGATGTTGAATTGTGGACAGTTGAATCTCTGCCAACTTGGCAAGTGAGTCTTGCTTTGCTTGCTGGGCTTGAAATGATAAGACGACATTCACCAGGTCCTTGAGTCCTTTGACTTCGTTGAGAAGTAGAGTGACTTGGGAGAGCTGAGTTGTCTCTGGGAATGAGGATCCAGTAGCAGGTGAAGCAGACTGTTGAAGATCTTGGATGAGAGCTTACACTGAGTCGATGAGCTTTTTGTCGGACTCAGTGGCATCCCTATGTATATCCGTATGACTAGAAGAGAAGGGTGTGAAGGGAGTACCCTGGTCAGTGACAGGATGAGTTTGCTCAATCTGCACTTGAGATGGAGGAATTATTGTGTGATCGGCAGAGAGATTGGTTGTAGAGGTGTTAACTCGAACACTGTCTGTGCTGACGGCAGAAGGATGGGGAGTCAGCACCATGCTTGAGGAGACAGTATGAGCAGTGGTCGGTTCAACCTGACTGGTTGAAGTAGTGGAAGTATGATGCTCGGCATGTTCCTGTTGAGAAGAAACAGAGGCTTGTTTTTCCAACGGCGTTGTAGTAGAGGAAGTTGAGGGCCGTTTGAAAAATTTTAATTGGACGGTAGAAGGATCCTTTGTTGTCTTGGAGAGGACAAGTTCAGGAATAGATGGTGATTGCAAAGGGGGTTCACTGACCATTTTCTCACTGGCCTTAACCAGCTTTCACCTTCTACGTGGTGGAGAGGTATGATGAGCAGGTTCTTCTGAGTGAGTAGGTTCTTTTTCCTCAGTATGGGTCTGATCAGCTTGATCCACTTGCTCAACTCCAGCAGCTAACTCAGTGTCAGTCTGCACAGCTCCACCAGCTAACCTAGTGTTAGCGTCCTCAGCTTCAATTTCATTGTCATACTCTTCAGACTCCTCAGCGTCATCCTGACCGCTGGTTTCATCGTCTTCTTCTTCTTCTTCAGTATTATCTCCATCAAGTTCTTCCTCAACTTGGGAGATGAAGTGGTCATCTAACTGGACCTCAGGTTCCTCAGCATCAGTACCTTGGCATTGAGTGAAATGAGAATCACCCGGTACAATAAAATCTATCGGCATGACGTCGAGAGGTGCCAGTGTTGAAGACTTCTGCTTCTTCTGAGGTAGCTTAGCAGCTTCCTCAGTGTCAGGCTCATCTTGCCTGCTTCTCTTCTCAGCTGACTTTCCAGCTGACCTCTGCCTCTTTGCTGGAGACACAGCATTAGGTGCCTCAGCAGATTTTCTCTTGCGAGAAACTGGGGCCTTAGTTCTTCGCCCTTTCTTAGGCTCAGCAATAGTCTCCTCAGTCTGATCAGCTTGGCCAGCAGCAGCAGCAGCTTTTCCTTTCTTCAAGGGCTGTCCAAATTTAAGTGCCCTCAGCGAGTCAGCTGTGATTTCGGTTCCTCTGAAAGATTCCTCACCTTCGAGGTCAATTTTGTGGTCGATGAGGATCCTGGTGATGATTGATCCCAACCTCATTGTACCCGTGCTGCGTAGGAACCCAGCAACTAAGAAAACTGGCATGTTGATGGGGGTGTACGTCAGCATGTGCCATATGAAGCACTGTTCAAAGTTGGTTGCTGATGTAGTGCAGTTGATCTTTGGGTAAATGAAATAGCTCAGCAGTTAGTGAGCCATCTTCTGATGCTGTCCCATCGAAGATGCTGAGATCTCTCCTGAGTGACCCTCAGGTTTGCAGAAGGTATGGACGTAGTCGGTCTTGTCCTGATCTCCTGACTTTCTCAGCCTTACTCCCTCAGTTTTGAGCTGGAGGAGATTTCCTATGTACAGAGGGTTGATGAAGATGGTTTTCCCTTTTACTTCAGTGCTCAGGTAGTCGGCGGAGTCACTGTCAACCTTGAGGTTGTGGTAAAATTCCCTCACTAGGTCAGGATATGTCTCATCCCTGACCGAGAACAGCCCAGTCCATTCATTCTTGGAAATCCACTCAGCAAATGGATGTTCGTTCTGTACAAAGTGCTCCGAAACCCATCTGGAGGGTTCTACCTTCCATTCTCGTACATTGTCGAAGACCTTTGAGTAGGTCCTGATCTTAACAGCTTTCCCTTGGCCAGTTTTACCCTTGCTCGACGTAGAAGGGTTTCGTGAAGGTTTATCGGAGCTGGACTTTTGGTGGCCGGCACCGGAGACGTTGAAGGATAGCTTAGTCATTCTTTTAAGATGGAGAGAATAGAGGTATTTGAGAGAGAGAAATTTGAGTAATTTCTTAGCCTTAAGAATTTGTTAAGCGTAAAGAGTAAAAAATGGGGAAATGCCCATAATTTATAGACAAGTTGAACGGTGTGGATCTTAACCAAATCCATGTGTCAGTTTTGCCTTGGGATCATGTACCGACAAGGATCCTGGCATTTATGACACATTACGGCGAATACGTCATCCTAGGTTATACGCGTGCTTGGCTTTTATGCTAACGGATTAATCACTCAGTATTTAGAATGTCAAGCGTTTGATATTCTGAGTGGTTAGTGCATTATTTAAGGATGATTTTAAGTTCAAGTTCTAAACTAATTTACTCAGTGTGCAAGTTTACTCAGTATTGTATATTCAGTCAGTTTCAATGAGATACTCAGCAAACAATAAATCATTCAGCATGTAATTCACTCAGCATTCAATATTCATTTAGCACAGGAATTTACTGAAGAGGATTAAACATACCAATTGCTTCTCTCAGTATGCTGAACTGCTCACGTGCCAGTGGCTTCGTGAAGATATCCGCAAGCTGTTCGTCCGTTGGGACAAAGGTCAGCTTAATCTCACCCTTGAGTACATGGTCTCTAATGAAGTGATGTTGGATGCTGACATGCTTCATTCTGCTGTGTTGTATTGGGTTCTTGGACAGATCAATTGCACTTTTGTTGTCACATTTGACCTCAATTGTCTTCGTTTGAACACCATAATCTTCAAGTTGTTGCTTGATCCACAGGACTTGAGCAACACAGTGACCAGCAGCAATGTACTCAGCTTCAGTGGTGGACAAGGCTACTGACGCCTGCTTTTTGCTGAACCAGGATACAAGACAGCTTCCTAAAAAGTGGCATCCTCCAGAGGTGCTTTTACGTTCCAGCTTATCTCGTCCATAGTCAGCGTCAGTGTATCCGATAAGTGTCAAATCATGAGTATTTGGATACCACAAACCTGCGTTCACTGAGCTTTGCAAATATCTAAGGATTCTTTTTACAGCAATGTAATGAGATTCATTAGGGTTAGATTGATATCTAGCACAGTAGCATACTGAAAACTGAATGTCCGGTCTACTGGCTGTTAAGTAAAGTAGAGAGCCTATCATACCTCGATATAACTTGCTGTCTACTGACTTACCATTCTCATCAGCGCAGAGGACAGTGTCAGTGCCCATAGGAGTGGATATTGACTTGCAATTTTCCAAGTCATATTTCTTTAAGATCTCCCTGGCATATTTTGCTTGACTGATGAAGATGCCATTGTTTCCTTGTTTAATTTGAAGACCGAGGAAGAAGTTGAGTTCTCCCATCATAGACATTTCAAACTCAGTCTGCATTTGTTTGCTAAACTCCTTGCACATTGATTCGTTAGTTGCACCAAATATTATATCATCAACATAAATTTGGGCCAGCAGGGTATCTTTACCCTTTTTCTTAATGAATAAGGTTGTATCAGCTTTGCCCCTGACGTAATTTCTAGTCAGCAGGAAACTGGTCAGCCTCTCGTACCAAACACGTGGTGCTTGCTTGAGGCCGTACAAAGCCTTTTTGAGTTTGTAAACATGGTTTGGGAACTTAGGGTCCTCAAAACCTGGAGGTTGATTTACATAAACCTCCTCGTTTATAACTCCATTAAGAAATGCACTTTTGACATCCATTTGGAATAATTTAAAATTCATGTAAGATGCATATGCACATAATATTCTAATTGCCTCCAGCCTTGCCACTGGGGCAAAGGTCTCACCGTAGTCTATACCTTCTTGCTGACTGTAGCCCTAAGCTACAAGCCTTGCTTTGTTCCTGACTACGTTTCCTTGTTCGTCCATCTTGTTCCTAAAGACCCATCTTGTTCCGATGGTCTTTTGACTCTTTGGATGAGGCACTAACTCCCATACATCATTTCTTCGAAATTGATCGAGCTCCTCTTGCATTGCGTTCATCCAGAATTCATCGTACTTAGCTTCAGCGAAATTCTTCGGTTCTTGTACTGAGACGAAAGCAACATTGCTGAGGTACTTCCTGAGTTGATTCCTCGTCATCAGGGTATTCCCAGCAGAATCAAGGATTGCACTTTCGGAGTGCCCTCTAGGAATCCTTATTTCTTTGGGTAGATTCATGTCTTGTGCTGTTCCTGTTTCAACAATCTCTGCAGAAGTAGATGGGTCAGTAAAAGTAATCTTAGGTTCACTCTTACTCTTGGTCAGCCTTTTCGTGAATGACTCAGTAGCTGGTTCTGAGTCAGCGATGGTTACTGAGTTTGGATCATCTTCGGTCAGCGGCTGGTATCTACCTGCAGGGTCAGTTTCATCGAACTCTACATGTATTGACTCTTCTAAAACTTGAGTTCGCTTGTTAAAAACTCTGTATGCTTTGCTGTTTGTTGAGTAGCCCAGAAAGATAGCTTCATCAGCTTTTGAATCAAACTTTGCTAAGCTATCTTTGGTATTTAAAATAAAACATCTACAGCCAAAGGCACGAAAGTATCCAATATTGGGCTTTCGTCCTTTCCAAAGTTCATAGGGGGTTTTCTTGAGTATAGGTCTAACTAGAGCCCTATTAAGAATGTAGCATGCTGTGTTAACAGCCTCTCCCCAAAAATACTTTGGAAGCCTATGCTCATCCAGCATTGTCCTGGCTATTTCAACCAGAGTTCTGTTCTTCCTTTCTACAACCCCATTTTGCTGAGGTGTTCTAGGAGCAGAAAAATTGTGGTCAATGCCGCTGGCTTCACAGAATTCAACAAACTTTTGGTTTTTGAATTCTCCACCGTTATCACTACGGATATGAGCTAATTTTAGGTCTTTTTCATTTTCAATTTTTCTAACCAAATTTGAAAATGTCTCAAAGGTCTCATCCTTGCTGGTCAGCAAGATAACCCACGTATACCGAGAGAAATCATCTACAATGACCAAGGAAAATCTTCTTCCACCCAGACTCAGCGGCTGGACTGGACCAAAGAGATCCAAGTGTAGTAATTCTAACGGACGTTTAGTTGAGACAATGTTTTTACTGTGAAAAGATTGTTTGGTTTGTTTTCCAGCTTGGCAAGCGTGGCATAATTGATCTTTTTGGAATTTAAGTTCAGGCAGTCCCTTAACCAATTGCTTTCTTGCTAGTTTGGCCAAGAGGTCCATGCTTACATGACCAAGTCTCCTGTGCCATAGCCAGGAATTTTCTTCCTTTGTTACTAAGCACACAGTTTTTGAAAACTTTTTCTCTAAGTCTAGCATAAAGACATTATCTATCCGAGGGGCAGTTAAAATTAACTCATTAGTTTTACCCTTATATATTTTACATCCAGTAGCATCAAATATAACTTTTCTCCCATTGTCACATAGCTGAGCTACGCTGAGTAAGTTATATTTGAGTCCGCTGACTAGGGAGACAGATTCAATAGTAGGATTACCTCCGATGGTTCCTGAGCCTACTATCTTACCCTTCTTGTTGTCTCCAAAACTTACACTCCCTCCTCGTTTACGTTCAAACGTGATGAACTGAGTTTCATCACCCGTCATATGCCTTGAGCATGCGCTGTCAATATACCACATCTTTGACTTCTCGGCACATCTCAGGCTTACCTGCATTGTAACTAGTTACTTTTAGGTACCCAATTCTTTTTGGGTCCTGACTTGTTAGGTGCAACAGGTATGACATCATATTTTATTTTATGGCGACATACATGGACAGTATGGCCATTCTTTCCACAGAAGTCACAACTGACCTTCTGTTTAGGGTTTTTTACTGACTTGTCAGCACCCCAGTGCTGAGCATGCCAGTACACTTTAGTAGTGTGTCCTAACTTCCCACAAAAGTCACACTGGACTTTTCGCTGGGGATTCCATCTCTGCTGAGTACCTTGGTACTGAGTTCTCAGAGGAATGTTATTTTTCTTAGGAACCTTTAGTTGGTTCTGGATGGTTGTGACGTCCTTCCTCAGTTTCTTTGAAACTGTCTGGACTTCAGACACATACTCATGCATGATCTTCATGTTATCATGCAGAGTCGAGTTGTCCTGAAGAAGGTATCTGAGGTCACTCAGTTTGACCTCTTCCACTTCGTCACAGCGTCTGCTGAGTGCTCTAACCTTTTTATTACACTTCTTAACAAGTGTATAGAGATCACTCAGGGCATTAACCATATCGTTTCTGAGCTGGGGAAGAGAAATTACCTTATTTGATTGCTCTTCATCATCTGATGCGATGGATGGGTCAGCATGCTCAGAGACGCATGGCTCAGCAAGTTCGTCAGCCATAAAGCATATCTTCGCTGACTCGGTGGCCTCAGTTTCTGTTGATGAAGATTCATCACTGTCACTCCAAGTAGCCACCATTGCCTTCTTCCCACTCTTCTTGTCTTTCCTCAGCGTGGAGCAGTTTGACTTAATATGGCCAGCTTGATGGCACTCAAAGCATGTAATGGGCTTTGAGCTGTCCTTTCTGTATTTGTTGTCGCTTGAGTCAGCCTTATACTTATCAAACTTTTTGTAAGGCTTTTTAGAATATTTGTCGTTCTTCCTGAACAGCCTCTTCATCTTTCTTGTGAACATGGCCATCTCCTCATCATCAGTTGAACTCCCGTCAGTGGAGTCAGCCTTCATGACAAGTGACTTCTGCTTCTTGTCATCAGATTTTTCCTTCACCTCAAAGTTTTTCATGGATATCTCATGGGTCAGCAATGAACCGATGAGTTCGTCATATTTGTAGGTGGTTAAATCCTGAGCTTCCTCAACTGCTGTCTTCTTTGCTTGCCAGTCTTTTGGAAGACTCATGAGTATCTTTTTGACTTGTTCTTCCTCAGTGAAGATTTTCCCAAGTCTCTTGAGCTCATTAATGATGTTGGTGAACCTTGCGTTCATGTCTGAAATGCCCTCATCATTGTTCATCTCGAACAGCTCGTACAGTCTCATCTGCTGATTCACCTTGGATTCTTTTACTTTGTTTGTTCCCTCGTAGGTGACTTCCAGCTTCTTCCAGATCTCTTGTGTCGACTCACAACCTGAGATTTTGTTATATTCTGCAGCATCGAGCGCACAGTGAAGCATATTGATAGCCGAAGCATGGTTTTGAAGCTTCTTAAGATCATCCTCTGTCCATTTGGCCTCAGCTTTTATAACTGTTTGGCCAGCCACAACCTCAACAGGTACAAACGGCCCTTGGACTATAGATAGCCAGGCACTCATGTTTGTAGCCTGAATGAAGTTTTTCATCCTATTCTTCCAGAAGGTATAGTTTGACCCGAAGAATAGGGGAGGCCTAGTAATGGACAGCCCCTCAGGCAGTATTTGAGTTGTTTGGTTTCCAGGGAGAAACCGAGTGCTGTTTTCGCCCATGGTAGGGATCAGCTCAAGGTTGTTAGACCTTTTAAAGTGAGCTTTTAGGCTCTGATACCACTTGTTGGTCCCTTATTTAGTTGCAAGTATAGTTCCAAGGGGGGGGGGGGTTAGGAACTATTTAAACTTTTTTTGCAATTTAGGCAGACTTCTTTCTCTAAAGAAAAAGGTTTGAACAGCGGCGCTGAGTAAACAGCAAGATACTGGCTTAGTCAACAGGTGACTAGGTCAGTTCCTCAGCTTGAGTCAGGAGATAGCACTTGGAGTCTATTCCTGAACTCAGACGTTCAATGCGCACAACTCAACTTGACCTCTTTACTTGGTCAGTTTTGATTATTTAAAGTAAGTAATATAAATTAGGAGTTAAGGTTTAGAAATACTTCACTCAGCAGATTTATCCAGGTTCGGCTTCTTCTAAGCCTACGTCCTGTCCCCGGAACACTTCCGAGATTTCGAATCCTCTACTGAGCTCTTTAAAGGTAGAGCCTCAAACCTTTTACAATATCAACAATTAAGTATGACAAGAGTACCTTCCTCTATACTTCTACTCAATCCTAATCTCTCCGCTGAGTACTTAAAACCGAGTACTCAGCCTCTCCTTTCTATTTCTAGAAATGATAAGTGTTTTTGTCCTAATACAAAGATGTGCTAAGACACTTTAGACGATTTACAATCACTCTAGACTTTTACACAAATATGAAAATGTAGTGTAAGAAATTTGCTTTGCTTCTTGCTTGCAGAACTTATAGAGATTTGGTCAGCGTAATGGCTTGATCAAGTTCTGTGTATTGTGAAGCTTGTGATGGCACTATTTATAGAGACGTCTGGTCATTCGGTCATTTCGAATTTCGAAATAACCGTTGGAGGGAAACGGCTATATGTCGTTGTCATCCTGACTTGCACAGAGCTCTCGGCCAATCATAATCGTGTATCTCCTGTCCTCGGTCAGCACAGTAGATGGTCTCTCCTTTTATGGTAAAGTCAACTGGACAGCATACTGTGTCGTCTGAACTTTGCCAAAAGAGGAAACACTTTGTCTGGAAGTTTTCCTTTGCCAGCTGCTGTCTTGTACGCTTTGTCGAGACTACTCAGCAGCTTCATCTTGAAGTTGTTCCCGAAGGTCTTCTAGATCCTTCCGATTGCTGAGTTGCGTTTTGAATAAAAACGGCAGCGTCTTGACATACGCGGGCCGAGTGTACTGAGTTATTTGACTTGGGCCTTGGTTTCCGTATTGGGCTTGGGCCTTCCAATCCTTATGACTTATAACATTTATACTCAACATTGAACAAACACATTAGTAGAATAAAGCAAAGCATTTAAACTTAGTGTGTTTAGGATATGTGTTATAATTTATATTTAAACAATTTTGTCAAATCAAAATTATGTGGAAAGGTATTTCAACAAGTGCGAGTATTCTTCATTGCGCGGAGTGCTGCCCAGGTGAGCAAGTTCACCGAACTCCCTGTGTCTACCAGCACTCGGTGTGTCTTAAAACCTGCGATGCTGATGGTGACAACAAGAGCCTCCGAATGGCTGGTCCGGAGTGGTGGTTGCACCGTTAGTGTCTGTCTGACCGCCTTCCTTTTACGGGAGCTTTCGGGTGGGGCGGAAAGTGCTGGCGCTCCTTCCCTTATGACGTGTATTTCCCCATGGTACCTTGGCCTCTTAGGCTCCTCTGCTCGTCCCGCTTCCCGCTGCTTCGGGCTTTGCTCCCCTTGCCTGCTCGTCTTTAGTGGCGCGCCCTGCTCTGTGATCCGCTCAATCTCCTTTTGTAGTTGATAGCAGTTCTCCGTGGAATGTCCGGAGGATCTGTGATACTTGCAGTACTCCTTTTCTGCCCGGGTTTTGCCCTTGTCGATGGCCGGAACTTGCTGTGTGAATCGGCGAGGTTGACTCTGGACAGTGTAATGCACCTCCTTGCCCCGGGATCGATCTCCCCTACGCTCCAAGTTGGCACGCTCGGTCCGAGCCGGAAAAGGCATCAGGGCCTCCTTGCGTACTCGGGCCTCCTCACGTGCCTCCGGGATCGGCCTGCCTTTATCCTACTTGTGCGTGTCACCTTTGGCCTTGTCCCTTTCTGTCTCCTCGTAGCCGGCGGGCCGGTCACAGTCATCGTATCTGACAAATGTCTGTGCCATGGTCATCAGCTCTTCGAAAGATCTTGGCATCTTTCGGAAACATTTCTGCTTTAGAGGCTCGCAAGTAGTCCCTTTTGCCAAGGCGTCATGGGCCACCTCCAGGTTGAGGCCTTTAACTTGTGAGGCCATGTGATGAAACCTTGAGAGGAAATTGCGCAGAGGTTCGGTTGTTCGCTGCTTGAGCCCGTTGAGGTCCAAAGTGATCTTCCTGACCTTCGCTGCTGCGGCAAACCAGGAGAGGAAAAGATCTTTTAGGAGATCAAAAGAATCAATTGATTCTGAGGCAAGTCCTCGATACCATTCCTGTGCGCTCGATGAGAGGGTGGTGGGGAAAACCTTGCACATGATGTCCTCATCCTTCGAGTATAAATTGATGGTGCTCATGAACGATGCCACATGGTCGTTGGGGTCCTCGGTCCCTGAATATTGGGTCAGTCGAGGAGCTTTCCAGTCGCGTGGGAACCTTGTTTCGATGATCCTTTGCACTAGTGGTGTTTTGCTGGAGGTGATGTTTCCTCCCATCACGCCGGGCCCTTTTGTCTAGAAAATGTTGAATCTTTAGTTCCAACAAGTCTTCGATGTTCGCGACTGCAGTCCCCTCTCGCCGCGCTTCGCCCTCACTAGTCGTAACGGCCCCGGCTCCTCTTCCCGCGATGACCACCGGCCCTGCGGCCTGCTCTGGCAAAGTTCCCTCTTTCTGCATTTCTGCCGCCTCTTTAAGATATTGCCAGATTTTGGCGTTCTCCTCCTGCAAACTTCTTTGCTGGTCTATGATCTTCATCTGAGCCGCCGTGTGTACGGCCTGGGTTGTTTGAAAACCTTGGATCGCACTGAGGAGTTGAGTGGTGTTGAAGGTCTCCTCTTCTTTAGGGCTTACCTCTTCCATCAATGGCCTAAGGTTTCTGGGGGAGATTGGAATGTTCGGGATCGTGCCTTCGGCATGCGTCATGGAGCTGGTTGCTCCTGTTTCGGGTACTGCAGTTAGGGCAGAGTCAGTAGGGGTCTGCATTTTGTTTGAAGCTCTGAAGTCACTTGTAGTCCACGTTCACCGCACCAAATAATCTGGGAATGCGAATACAGTGATCCGATCCCTTGCTGAAGAGGTCTGATGCTCTGGACGTTCGTCTCTGCGTCGGGAAGGGTCCCTGTGGGCACTCCAACGATCAAGACAGTTAGTAGCTCAAGAGTGTATATTAGTCAAATGTGTGAGAGTTAGAAAGAGTTACCCGCCCTTCACTTCCCAGATGAGCTGTGTATTTATAGAGGGTGCTCGGGCCTTGGGGCCCTTATTCATATCCCGAATCAACCCTTATTTGGGTTTTCTTCCTAAAAACTCTATTAAAGTACATTATCTTTCTCTCTTAAACTATTTTCATAAATCCACCACTACAGCTCTTAGACTCTTCAACTCTCTCTTCAACTCTTCCCTATATAAGTAATTCTTGATACCCATTTTTTATAAGAATTAGCTAATAAGGGATATGGAGGAAATTATCAAAAGGAACACAAAAATGGATATCAAGAAAAAAAATCTTGAGGGAAGCCTAGTTTTTTTTGTCATGGATGAATTTAGAAAAGGAACAGTATTCAATTTAGAAAATTAAGCAGAAGCATAAGTGAATTACACAAAATAAGAGAACTGGTGGTACTTCCCCAATTAACAAGAGTTCTAGTAAAGGTTCATTGCATATGCTCAAGTCAATTATCTTAAAAAGAAGAAAACTTCTTTTGGGCATAAATAGAAGTTGATGAGACATACGAGGTGCTTCAATCAATAAAAGAATAAGAGACCCAGATAGCAGAGATAGATATTTCCTCACAGACAAAAATTCAGGTAAAATCTAATATGAATATGGACGAGAGTGTCATGTTCGAAGATATAAAGGATAAACTTGTCGGTAAAACATTGAAAGCTTCCATGGAATAATATATGAAATGGTTGCGAACCCATTTATCAAAATCAATAAGCAACTCTGATATGGGGCTTACTAGTGGAAAGAGGGAGTTGGTGATTGAGACGTGCTATATTGTAGAAGAAAAAGAAAGACCGATAAACTTTTGAGTTGGGTTTCAATATGAATTAGGTTTCAATATGGCATACTAGACTATAGAGACATGAATCAGAGAGAGTGGAAGAAAGAGAAGTGAAATGAATCTAAAATAGACTAGAGGGGGAGGAGTTGGAGATAGAGAGTGGAAGAGAGAGAAGTTGGAAGAGGAAGAAAATATGGGTTTTTAATTAGGGGAAAAGAAAATGATATAAAAGTAATTTTAATTGGTGGTCCCATAATTCAATGTTTTAGGAGTTAAAAAATGATGACTGGTCATTTTTACCTCATGTACACCATAGTGTGAGGTCACCTATAAGGCCATATATATTAGTGTGACAAAATAAAGGTTGTACATCAAAGTGTGAAATATGGAAAATGTTATACACCATTGATGAAATTTACCCACAAATCTTAATAAAAAATTAAAAAATAAAAAGAACTCTTGAAAACCTTCCCTCTTAGGTAGAAAGAAGGCCTAAACCTAGCCGCCAAAAAACTCTGTTCTTGATAAGCCATTTTTTTTCTTTGTTTGCTTTTTTTCTTTATTGAATAAATTTTTGATTGATCTACTATGGTAGATTTTGGTAGTTTCTTCATTATTTGTACTTTTTTCGTTCTTTCTCCCTTTATGGGTGGTTGCATATGGATGTTATCGTGTTTTTTTTCATGATAAAACATAAGAGTTTTGTCTATCATTACATAAATCTGACTCATTGAAAGATCATGAAGTCATTTCTGGAGAAAAAGACTATGAAATCTATTCTGAATGGAGCGTGTTTCTCGTCGTTGTGCCAAAATAGTTTCAAGCACTGTCTACTATTGCTCTATCACGATCTATGATATTGAAGGTGAGATCCAAGCTATCTGATGTCGAGATGTACTATTTTTTTTAATGAATGACATAAGTATCATTCTTCTAAACAACTTCCCCTCTTAAATCTTGTCTTTCATACTGTCAAAGGTATGTAGGGAAAATATAGAACCCATTATGTGCATGGTTTACACCTTAGACACCCACCCTTCAGTAAGAACAAAGGAGGAGTTGTAATCCACCATAGATCATACCTCCGCTCATATTTAAACACATCACTCCATTCACTTTGATTTGAATTTGGAACAAGAGCCAATGCTATAAATCGTCGTGTCTTTCAATTTTCCCATTGTCTTTTCTACTCCAAACACTTTTTTCACTTAAAATTTGGGAACGAGTTTTCTATAGAGGTTTGAAGTTGTCATATTCCTAATTTTGTATTGCTTTTGCCATACTTCTCCACTACTTCCCGATTTTTTTCTCTTTTTTTATTGAAATAAAAAGTAAAAGTAAAAATAGTATTTAGAAAAATACTTTTTTGTGTTTTGGAAAAATTCCAATTTATTTTGGCCATGAATGATCTAATTGAACATGTTGTAAGCAACAAATCATGTTATCGCCTCATATAATAAGACGCTTAATAACATTGCCTCATGAATAAAATGAATTTTTATGTTGGAAACTATATTTTCAAGATCTCATTCCCAAATAGGAAAAACTAATTGTGAATTAGAATACAAATCAATAGGAAATTTTTATGTTAAGTTTTCATGTTTAGTGTCCTTAATATTAGTAGATGTATAATTCAGTGGCCATGAGTGTAATTTAACCAAAGTATGCAGTTGCACGCTTCATAACCTAGTATGCGCAACACCAGAACTCAGCTTGTTCTCTTCGCCTTCAACCCAGGCAGCATCTCCTTCCTGCAAAACCCCTCCAAAACCATGCGCCACCTTCTAACGGCTACACGTCATCACCACCCTTTCACCACAGCTCTCATTTTCCATGTCCGCCGTTACAAGACGCCAAAGCAACGGACTCCACCGGCCCCACCAAAACCTCCGAAGCCGCCGCAGAAACCTCAGTCTTTCACATTTCACGAAGCCGTATGGGAGGATCCATACAGTTGGATGTCCAACTTGAACGACAAGGTAGCGATGCGTCATATGGACGTATACATGGAGCAAGAGGAGAAGTACATGGAGGCCGTAATGTCTGATACTGAGAAGCTGCAAAGTAAGCTTCAGTCTGAAATGGCTTCCAGGTTGCAATTTGACCTCTCTACTCCTCCCACCCGCTGGGGACCATGGTAAGTTGTTTGATTATTGAGAAAATACAGGAAGTTTTGAATTTATAAATCCATCGGAATCTGATTTCCTTTTTTTTCTTATCTCCTTTTTTAAACTACTTCAAGGTGAATTTTCTTCGCCGTAGGTTGTACTATAGAAGGGTTGAAGAAGGAAAGCAGTATCCAGTGCTGTGTCGTAGATTGTTAAGCTTACATGAGGAGTTCATTTCTAATAAATCTCCAGAGGGCGGATTTGATTTTACCTCTGGAAGAAAAATTGAGCAGAAGCTTATAGATTACAATCTGGAAGCAGAGAGATTTGGAGGTATTGAGACAACCAAGTTCTTTTTGTTTTTCCCCTGCTTTTAGGACAATCTTAATTTTTTATTGAATATTTGAACTTGTTTGTAGGCTATGCATATGAAGAATTATCAGAAATTTCACCTGATCATCGGTTTATTGCATATACTATGTATGATAAGGACAACGACTGGTTTAGATTATCTGTGAGGAATCTGAATTCTGGTGCATTATGTAGTAAGCCTCAAGCAGACAGGGTTTCAAATTTGGCTTGGGCCAAGGATGGCCAGGCACTTCTTTATGTTGTTACTGATCAACATAAGAGGCCTTGCCGGTAAGTATCATGTGAATTGTGTAATTTCAATTTGCTTTAGCTCATTGTTATATGCTTTCTTGGATTTAACTAAATAATACTGGAATTCTCGTTGCTGTTCAGGATATACTGTAGCATGATTGGATCAACTGATGAAGACATTTTGCTTTTGGATGAACCAAATGAAGACATTTTTGTGAACATAAGGCACACTAAGGATTTTCGTTTTGTGACTGTCAATACCTTTTCTCCAACATTTTCTAAGGTATCACTTTTAGAATACTGTGTGCTAGCTAGACTTAGTATCCTGTAATTAGTCTTAGTTGAAATGGTGTTACAATCATGACCATGTATTAGGTCTTCCTGATAAATGCAGCTGATCCGTTGGCTGGTATGACATTAGTCTGGGAGTGTGAAGCTCAAGTCCACTGCATAATTGAACATCATCGGGGATACCTGTATTTATTTACGGATGCTTCCAAGGGGGGGCAACCGGTTGATCATCATTATCTTCTTTCTAGTCCTGTTGATGCTTCGTCTGGTTCAAGAGTATGGGAGGTTGGTGGATTAATTGTATCTTTCTATGCAGAAAAAGCCTTTTTATTTAAGTTATAGTTTAACAGTTGAAATGAGTTTACTATATTCTTCTTTCTGTTGTCCTAGTTTTTATAATTGCTAGATGGTGCATAATGCCCTTTAGCAACTTTATTTAGTTCATAATTGGCAGTATATCTTTTCTGAATCAATTACAGAGCATACTCAATGATGATCAAGCCTTGGTTGTTAAGGATGTTGATTTCTGTGACACACATTTGGCAATAATTATACAGGAAGGTTGGAGCTTTAGACTTTGTTCAGTTCCTCTACCTTTGCCTGCTGGGAAGGTACAAAAGGAACTTATTATATTGGAAAATGTATAAATTTTAGCAGCAACGGTTTTACCACAGCTATGTTTTAATCGCATAATTTTGTTATTCTAATCTTATCTGCTTTTGTTAATGCAGAAAGGCATTAATTTGGAAGAGCTTAACCCTAGATTTCTTCCTCTTCCAAAATATGTTTCTCAAATTTCACCAGGAACAAATTATGATTACTACTCATCAACCATGCGCTTTACGATATCATCACCTGTGGTACGAGTTGTTTTGGCCATGACTTCAGTATCTAGATTTTGATGTGATATGGTTGGAATTGAAACTGGTTCAGTGATGCCTTTCGTTTCATGTAGTACTGTATGATATACCCTTGCTTTTCAAATTATTTCCAGGTGTTGTTTAAAATTAAGATGTTTAAATTTTGTTAGGTTGTTCATTGCTGATATCTATGTTGATTGAATGAATTGTGTGGTTTTAGCCGCTAACATATAGCATATCCTTGGTTTGGACAAAGGATCGAAGGTAAGGAATGATGGAGGGGAAGGATGGGATAGAAAAGTATTCTTACATTGTTTGTTCAGACAGAGTATGAGTTTGGAACGAATAATATTATTTTCTTCTCTTTGGGGCCCATGGAGAAATAGTCCTTCCAATTTGGAGGCATTGGAGAAGATCAGTAAAATCTTAATCTAAGAGTGGTTTTCATTGGACTTATTTGTCATAACTCACACAACTTTCTTTTTTCTTCTCCCATCCTTCTAATATGCCTCTTTGTAACAAAAATACTATGAGAGAGGTTAAGATCTTGTGAGCACAAATGCATATATGTACTCTTCATTCATCACTTTCCTGCTCTTTTTTATTATTATTATTTATAGATCTTGCGTAGCTGTTAATTCATTCGAATTTAAGATATGAGGAGAAACTTTATTGAATTTTCACTCTCTACCCATGCTAGGGTTCTTTTATGTGTGCATTTGTTTGCATTCGTTTATGTTATTATTCGTGTTCTTTTGTGTTAGTGTTTGTATGTATGCATCTCTCTCAGCTGATTGAATTAACTTGTGGAGTTTAGATTAGAGGTTTGTATCCTGCGAGAATGTAATGTATGCCTTTGCTCTCAATTCATTGCATTAGTGCCATTATTATTGTATGCCACTAGATATTCTTTCTCATGTCATATACAATGAGGAAACTATTTATCAATTTATCTAGCTTCTAGCAATGTGTAGTTTTTTCTGTACATAATTTGTTTTATTCCTTCATTCTGGGTAAATGGATACATCTCCAATCTAATATTTGTCTCCAAATTTCTTGCAGATGCCAGATGCAGTAGTTGATTATGACCTATCAAATGGCAAGTGGAGCATCATTCAACAGCAAAATATGCTTTATGAAAGGACAAGAATTTTGTATGGCTCAGCTTCTTCTGCCAACATCACAACCGATATGTTGTCGAACAATATAAACTCTCCTCCTTCACATGAAGTCAAATCTGAAGATGATAACTTGTGGAATGATCTCTCTGAGTTTTATGCTTGTGAACGTTATAATGTCCCTTCTTATGATGGAGTTTTGGTCCCTCTAACTATTGTATACTCTCACAAGTATAAAAATGTCAACCAAAATCCCGGGTTGCTTCATGGGCATGGAGCTTACGGTGAGTTACTTGACAAACGGTGGCGTAATGAGTTGAAAAGTCTTCTTGATCGTGGTTGGATTATTGCTTATGCTGATGTTAGGTATGCTTCATCTATGATGCTACTGTTTAAAAGTTCATTTTGGCTCAATTATCTATTATATGCACGCAATAGTACAAATTCCTCATACATATTTTCAGAGGTGGAGGTGGTCAGGGCAAGAAGTGGCATCATAATGGTAGATGTACAAAGAAAGTTAATTCTGTCAAAGACTACATCTCCTGTGCCAAATTCCTTGTTGAAAATGAAATTGTCCAAGACAAAAAGCTTGCTGGCTATGGATATAGTGCTGGAGGACTTTTGGTTGCTTCAGCAATCAATTGTTGCCCAGATTTGTTTCGTGCTGCTGTTTTGAAGGTGCAGAATGAATGCATTTGTTTTTTCCATTCTTTGTTCCTACTTACTCTGTTTATATGATTGTTTACTGCTGTTACTAGAAATCTTTCTCTCTTACTTTCTGGACATTTTAATGCAAAAATCAATTAGTTCAAAATTTTGTCAAAGTTATTAATGTTAGATGGTATAATGAACTGTAATAATTTTTGTGGTACTCATTTATATGTCATTCCATATCCTTCATCTGTTTCAGGTTCCCTTCCTGGATCCTACCAACACTCTTCTGTATCCCGTTTTACCACTTGCGGCAAATGACTACGAAGAATTTGGATGTCCTGGGGATATTGATGATTTTCATGCCATAAGGGAATATTCTCCCTATAACAATATTCAGAAGGATGTACTTTACCCTGCTGTGTTGATAACCTCTTCTTTTAACACACGGTAATCTTCTAAAACACGACTGGGTACTTTATGTAGTTTGAGCTCAAACACAACATTCATGACTGGAAAAGTTGTTAGAAGTATAGATACAGCATTGCTAAGATTTTCTCTTGATTGGAAACTTGAAAGCATTCTCTTATTTGTCAACTTGTTTTTGTGATAATGGATACGGTATGTTTTTCCCTCATTTGCGAACTTGTGTTTCATTTGTGCTCAAGGATTATCACATGTTTTTTATTCCAAATGAAATTTATTGCCTGTTAGCTGGATTGGGGACAATATGAGAGATGTAAATGTACTATTTGTTGATTCAGTATTGGGGGAATTGTATGTTGTACCATTCAGTTGAAGCGTGGTCAGATGACTGTACGTCGCATTGGTTTAGACTTTTGACCATATGTATGTACTCATCTTAGGTGCATCAGGATGAAAATATTCTAAATCTTTTGCAATTTGTTGTGACAAGATGCAGTTTCTGGATGAATATTTGGTACTCCCTCTGTTCCACGATACATGTCTTTTAAGGTTAATGCACACTAATTAAGAAATGCAATTAATTTTAAGTACAAGACTTTGTTACTCTTGTATTAATTGGATCCACTAGTAACTTTATCTATTCCCAAGGTAAAAAGTCAACTTAAATAGGGGTATATTTGGTAAAAGTAAATTAATGTGCATAGATTGAAGCAAAATGTCATGTATTGTGGAACAAAAAAAAATTCTCTAGAAAGACATGTATTGTGGAACCGAGGGAGTAGTTAATAACCTCTGCATGATTTCAAATATGGATGTCAAAACAAGTTACCATGTGATAATCGTGTTATGTGATCTATATATGCTACATGATTATATATCATAATTGTGTCAAATGGATGCTGTTAAGCTAATTAATCGTGTTGTCGTGTCGGAAATTGACAGGCCTAATTTCAAATTATGTTGCTGGTCTTTCATTTTACCCACTTAGCACTTCAATTTTCAAACCAATGATTGATTAAATCCTCCTCATTTCTTTTACGTTATTTTATAGCATCAGGATAGGAAAGTGATTTCTTTCCTAAACAAAATTGTTTGCTCTTTGCTTTTATTATCATGTTGATAAACTTAACTTTTGGTGTCTTACAGATTTGGGGTTTGGGAAGCAGCAAAATGGATTGCAAGAGTTCGTGACTGTGCTATATATGACCCCAGCAGACCAGTATTGCTTAATTTAACAACAGATATTGTGGAGGAGAACAGATACTTGCAGTGCAAAGAGTCGGCACTCGAAACTGCATTTCTTATAAAAATGATGGAATCATGATGTTAATCAATTCCCACCCAGTGACTGACGGAATTAGGATTCACTATTAGGGATGCTCCAATGCCTGCAAGTGCTTAATGGGAAAAAAATTGGTGCCTTAGTACACAGGTTCAATACAGTTTTTCGGCAATCAATGGGTGCTCAAGCCTCCTCCCGGTCCTCTAGATCTCCGTGATCCTGAATAGTTGCCTAGCATGATTCAATTAGATGCTAAAGGGGAGGGATGTTTTCCCAATTAAGAAAATATTAAAGTCAGGATTAGTGGTTTGAGTGTCATAGATTTAGGAATCTTTACCTCTTCTGGTTATGGCTGATCTGGCATAGGTAGCTGATTTAACTTGCTAGATCAACCAATATAATTAGGACAGAGACTTGATATCTGCAAGTAGGATAGATTATTATCAAACTATGTGAATATTTTAGGAAAAAATACAATTTGATGCCTCATCTTTTCTGGTTTTGTTGATTAAGCTCTTTGTCTTTTTAATGTCAATTATAATTGTATATATTGAGAATCTAGTAAACTACGATAACTTGTAAATTTACATTTAAAAATTATATTTTTGTCATTGTGTATAAACTGGTAGTTAAATGAAAATAATAAGGATTATGATATGCAAAATCATGGAAATGTATTAGTTAAATAGCCAATGAGGCAGGAACATGTGTATATATTATTCAATAGGCTGAAAAGAGTCAACGGTTCGCGATCAGCAACCACCAAGTAAAGCAGCTTTTTACAAGCGGGTCACAGATCAAAATATTAATATGATTGATGCCATATTCTAGACAGAAGATTTACCATTTGAAATAGTAGTACATTTTGTATCTTAGCAAGGAAAAGCAGGTTTTATTAATCATTACTTGGCTTTAAAAAGAAATTCCCAGTGCCCTAGCTTTATATAAAGTTGCCAATCAGGTTCACATAAACTAATAATAATAATAATACCACCAATAATAATAACTCGACCTAAAAAATCTACTGGTGCTCTAAAATATGTTAGTTCCCTGAATTTTCTTAAAGTAACATTGACATTCTAAATTTGGTTAAAATGGTATACGTTTCAATTTGTTCATATCTTTTTTTTACGCTGCGACATAATAATAAGGAGATTAATCATATGATTTGTCAAATCGAAAAGTAATGGACTATCAAGGACTCAGTAATGTATTCACCTAGAATATAATGATATCCAAATATTATACATGGCATGTACATGGGAAGCATAACTCAATGGATGTGGGGCCAATTGTGATTATTGCTATAAGTCTTTATTGATGAGCTTTGCTTTGCATTATGAAGATAGTCTCTACTTTGTGTTAACATCAAATCACTGTTCCTTATGCATGACTTCTTCTCCCATTCTAATCTTTCTTTCAAGGAATGTTTTTTTAAGCTTTCTTCAATTGAATGTCACCAATATAAAATTGGTCATGTCCTGCCAAATTATATAATTTATTGGTGTATTAGTCAAATCTTTTATTTCAACACATTTAGTCCTTAATCTTTCATTTCAACACATTAAATCCTTAATCTTTCATTTTTAGTCACATTAAGCCTCTAATTACCAAAAGTCAGTTTTAATCATATAACTCTTGCTCATTTCATGTGTTCCAAGTTTGCATTTTTAACCATTCCAAAGTAGTTTTGTTTTGTTTTTATGTGTGATGTGTATGTAGAGAAATGAGAAACTATAAAAACCTTATTTTGAACAGTAAACAATACAAATTTAGACGAATAAAACGAGTAATTCCCTTTTAATTGAAATGAAAAGGACACCAAGTTAGTTGAAGACTTGAACATTGCTTACTCAAATAAACTTTAGAGCCAACAACTCAACCAAGACAAAGAAAATCTCCTTGTAGGCATAAGATAATATCAAGTTGGGGAAAACAATTAGATAACACAAGACCACTTCAAAAGGTTCTTCTATTTTGGTTCATCTGACAAGAAATGAGAAAGTGGACCTTTAACATCACCTACTGCAATAAACAGGCATCTTCCCCCAACTTCATAATAATCTCTATCTCACATAACAAGGTTTTGAGTTCTGTTTTCTAAAATCATTTGGATAAAGAAACTGAACAGAGTCTTCCTGCCACTGAATAATTGTATTATAGACTACAACAGGCAAAATAAGGTCAAGTTTTTCTCTTTTTACAGAAGAAATTTTTGATTTTGTATATGGCACAAAGCAGAATGTTTAATTGGTGAATGTTTCATCCAAATAAAATCTGCTTTCGTGTCAAACATTACTTCCCGGGATGATACAAATTCTAATGACACCCTCTACAAAGAAGGAAAATCAGAGAAAAAAAATAATCAAACAAACAAAAATTAACAAATTCACCCGTCTGAATCGGAGAGTCTCGAGGAAGAGCAAAAGAATCCGCCCACCAAACACATTCTGATCTTCTGTCACTTTCGATCTTCGGCTGACTCTCAGATTTGTACCAGAATTGATTTTCCATGCTCATACTATCAATGGCTACTCTATATCTTCCTCACGTCTCGGTCCCCTCCTCGACCGTAGGCAGACCGCCGCCTTCTCTGATAAAGGCAGGATTAAGGAACTTCGAAACGAAAGCCCATAATTTGTATACATCTTCAAAGTTGGTAAGAAATCCAAGTGATGCGGTGACAACTTCAACTCTTATAAACCCGCTTTTGCCATTATGTTGCCCATTCTCCATTGGCCTACACAGAGTTGTATCTTCAAGGTTCAAAGCACCCCCTCCTCCTCCTCTTTGGTGTTTCGGGCTATCAAGTATCCTAATGTGACTAAGAAAACCGAGGCCTAGAGAGATGCCTTCTCTTTCGGCCAGTTTCTGCACGACTTCTGGATTTATAAGACCCCTGTTTCTATCTCGAACATTGAAAGCAACAGCTGCACCTCTTTCGTACTTTATTTTTGGGCCGTAGATGTGAACAAGAGGCACTCTCCCATCCCCATCTGAACTGGGTATTCTCAGTTGAAGTAATGAGGTGACTAGCCAATTGATCAAAAACCGCAACCTGAGAGTGGTTTTATTGAGACCCAACATATTCACATGATCCAAATGTTTGCAGTTTATCTCAGGTTCCCTCCTATCCCACTCTTGTCCATCGCCATATTCACCATCACTCGTGTAATCTTCGTCATCTAAGCTGGTCGCAGATATTTCTCCTGGCTCCAAAGTATGGCTTAGGCGCTCTTTATGGTTGTCCTCCATGCTAAATGACACCCTTCTTCCTCTGCTTGGATGTTCATTTTCTTCCAAGCCGAAAAATCTACCTCCACCATATCTATTTCCTTCCCTTCTACCCAACAACCTGAACTCACCTTCCGTTTCCCTTCTTATAGCACTTTCTTTCATCTCTGAGCCAATCCCAGAGCTTGAGCCATTCGCCAGGCCGCGATGATCAGCAACAGATGATAAATTATTCAGTTGAGATCTATTTGCGGCAGAACCAGCTGAGAGTGGATCATCGGTCCCAAATTCTTCCTCGATCTCATGAATGTGCGAGTGATTCGCACCTTTTCTTAGATTTCGGGGTGTATAGTGTGTTTCTGTGTATTGTTCTTCTTCAGGAACCTCCTTAACACGGTCCAACTCCTGTGAAACAGACATAACTGCAGCATCAAATGACAACACATGGTGGTCATCATGTGACATCCCTTTGTCATCATATATTGGGCTGCCATATATCTTCGACGTTGGTTTTGGAGAGAGTCGCTTGTTGTTCTTCTTGCCGGAAAACCAGAGAGGTGGCAAAGGAGAGCCCAATCTCTGTTTGTTTAACTGACCACCTGCATCAGACCCCAATGGACTCTGACCCAAATCAATCCAGAATGAATTCTCTGATGATTCATCTTCACTAAAGACGGGGCTTTTCATCACTTCCCCAACTGAAAAACTCTCAGTTTCTTCAAATATGGTGCTTGTACCATCTCTATCAGAACTGTTATCTTGTTCCAACTCAGTCTCAAATACATCCCTCACCTGGGCAGATGTGAATGCACCAGAAAAGGCAGGCAACGCAGTTCCTGGGCGACCTTCTGCAGTTGTCTCCGTATTCCCAGCACCTTCATCATCTTCAATTCCAGCTAATCTATCCAGACCATCCACAGAATCACTCAAATACAAAGGGTACTCAGGTGTGATCTTCACCATTCCAGACCCTGTGCTGCCAGATTGGTTCTGAAGGTTTCCCATCACAGATTTCTTGATAAGAAGACACCCAAAACCAGTTGGGTCGTATCCGAACACTCTGTAAAATGAAGTAATGATGAAATCAGGACGAAACAAGGACAATCCAAGCGAATCCATATCTTTGGGACCTAATGAACCAGCATCAAGCAAGACATGCCAATTGTTCTGTTGAGCTAGAGCCATCCACTGGTAGGAATACTTGGCTCCAGTAACTCTTGACTGCACAGGGAACACAAACAAGCCAACTGCAGAATCCTTCTTCCTCCTCTTCTTACTCGAAATTTGCTTTCTCAAATCAGTCGAACAGAGTTTGAGAGTTGGCCATTTGAACCAAGCACTATAAGCTTTTGCACCCTTTTCTTTAGCACTTTGAGCCATCCAACTTACGGACTGGCTCTCGTAATCGAACATAGTCAGCAACTTCTTATTGGTATGAAAAGGGTATGATTCAGCGAGCAATTTAAACGCAGACCCTCTACTAACAGTGAAAACAAGGCCATATTCATGCTCCGGAATGTTCAAATAATCCATGATTCTCATTTTAATATCATGTTCCACAGTGCCTTTCTCAGCACCACCATAAAGCGCATGATTGCTCAAATTTGCAGTAATTTCAGATAAGCTAAATGTAGAAGACTCCCAATAATGCATAGTCTGAAGAAATGAAAAAAGCCCAAATCCACAGTAATCAAGGCATACCTTGGGAGACAAATGTGCATACTCTTCCATCCTAAGCTCATCAATTTTCTCTGAAGATTTGTACTTTGGGTACATTGTGAGGAACTTGGCGAATGCCTCGTTGAGCTTAGGAATGGAATCTTCAGTCTCGAAAATTCGCTCTGCAGCCAAGGCTGTGGCTCGCAAGAATTCACGCTGGGCATGGAGTCTTGCTAAGGATCTTGATCTACCAAGTCCTTCATCTTGGTTTGCAGCCGATTCAGACTCCATATCTTGTGATTTGAACAGAGACCCATCTTCAGATGCTTCTTCCAAAGCCTCCCTGAGCTTGTGTTCTTGCAGTTTCCGAAGAATAGATGAGTTCCTCTTGATTTCAGGATTGGATTCTGACCCATTTTTCTTCCTGCTCTTCTTGTCTAAGATTAGAGCAGCACAATGAGATATGGGCTTCCACAGTGAAAGATGCATCAAAGCTTTGACTTTAGAACCAGTCTGAGAAAGAGCCAAGATCAACAAAACCTAGCTCAGAACTCGAAGAAATAGTTCGGGTTCAGTTTCCAAAGTTTAGCCCATCTACGATGAACAGACCGAGGTCAGTTCCAAACCCTAGTTTCTAAAATCGAAACTCTTGAACCAGATCAAGGACCCAAATAGGAAACCATGATGAATTAACAGAAACTGCGACAAGATTACAGCCTCAGAACAATAAAATTCGGGCGAAAACCCCAGGACTGAGATTTTAAAAAAAAACCCCAAAAAAGTCAAAATCCCATTCCAGTGAAAAGTTCAGCAAAGAACAGTTTTAGAAGAAACCCAAGAGAGAGAGGGAGAGTCAAACCCTAAAACCCAAAAACCAGATCCCCAAATTTTGCAAAGAAACTCGCATCCAGCAAACATTCAAAAAGAAAAAATGAGAAAGAAGGGCACCATGTAAATTAAACACAGGATTTTTGTCCCAATAAGAAAATCCCAGTAATTTGAATTCAAGACTCCATTAACGAACCTTTGAGATAGCTGAAAAAGAAGCTCTCTTTCTTGGTTTCTTCAGTTTCTCTTCTCCTCTCTCTCTCTCTCTTTAGTAGTGGTAGTACCGCAGAAGAAATAAAAGCAAACCGCTCGCTCTTCTTGGCATCAAAATCTGAATTAACTAGTAAATCCAAAAGAAAGACATTACTGAGATAACCCCACCTTTCTTTATTTCTCTCTCTACAATCTGCCACCCTTAACCAACAGTGAGAAAGGACATTGACTCTCTCTAACCAACAGTATCTGCTATTTCTTTATTTCTTTTCCTTTCTCATGTATATTCAATTATTTATCTTTGTTTTTTTAGGTATGACATACAAATTCATTCATTTCATCGCGTATAAAATAATGTAATTTTTAGCCTCGTAATTTTAAGTTTAGGATACGTTTAGTTTATCTGCTGTTCGCTTGTGTTGGTGTTGCTGTTTCCAAAAAGCATATTTTTCAGTTATAAAAAGTAAACAGGAGGTTTCTAACCAACATTTAAAAGTTTTCATTTTGTAGTGAAAAGGCAATCGGAAGCAGAAAATAAAATCACCAAATACCCTTTTAACTAACGAAATATCACGTTTTGTCGTTAATAAAAATGATGTAATTTCAAGTTTTAATAAGAAACGATAATGATAAAGGTTGGAAGTTGATCCGAACATGAAATGAAATTGTATATGATTAAAAATTTATTTTTATTAATGAGGTTAAAATTTCGCGATTAGGTTTTAAATTGTATTATTTTATTAGTATAAATTAATTGTCTAAATTTGTTTTTTTTTTTTTTGCTACACTCTACTCATTCTGATTTTGATTTTGATGATAACTCGTGATTTTTATTACAACATATCATACCTATGATTCTTTACTTTTTGTTATGTAATAAATGAGCATAATTCATTTTATCTGTGTTAAATTATTATTATTTTACAATTTGAAAGAAAAAAATTATATATATATAACCATTTTTAAAATGCTCGAAAGAAAATTTTAAACTTTAAATATAGATAAAATAAATGTTAAATGCGTTTTATATTGAAAACACAAATATTATTATTATCATAGGATGAATATATGATTGCTATATTGAAAGCTAATTTTACGTATGCATATTTTTTCTATGTTATCTTGTACGCTCCAATTTTAATATTTTGGAGACGAAGGGAGCCAGATGATTCCGGTGGTTGGAAGGGCCGAGACCCTAATCTCTATTGTCTCGACTTCTTATTTAATGTGATAAAAATAAAAACATGAACGATTCAATTCAAGAAAAATAATTTGATAAGGATCTCAAGATGTTATTGTCCTTTATTTTTTTTTTATGAATTACTAGTATTTTATTATATGTTATGATTATTATTTGGTGAGTGGACCCATTAAAGCCTTTTATTTTTATTTTGCAGTGGTCATAGCTAAAAGTCAAATAATCAGCTAGCTTGTAAAAGCTGTTTTCTGTCCAACTAGGCACAGGTATTGCCAAAACTCATCCAAAGTCCAACCTTAATCTTATTATTATCATTTTTAATTGAAATTTAACAATTTATATAAATATATGTATTATTTTATATTTTTACAACCATCCATAAACAATTGGGTTGCCTACTTACAATTTGCCCTTTTGTATCAATATATTTTTTTTATAGGTATAAGTTATAAATTGGTCTAATTTTTTTAAGGCCACTAATCAATAAATAAAGGAAAAATTAAATAGAAATTCAACTTTTAAAAACTATTTACAATTATATTCATAATTTTAGATTATATCAAACTAGTAAAACTAGTAATTTTAATCGATTTTACAAATTAAAATTTACAAATTAGAAATCTAAAATATATTTTCTAGGGTTTATGATTTATGAATTGGAGTTTAGAATTTTTAAATTATTATGTAAAATCAGAATATATAGAGAATAATGACATATTAAGAATTAAGTTTGGTGATATGATTTAGTTGTAATTTTGTACCTAATTATGATATTCATGTATGTGACCCATAAATAAATAGCTTTCGATTTTTGATAACCCGTAAGAATATAGTTATGGATGTGAAGTTGATTTACATCATTTAAAAAAAAAAAGGTAAACTAATGGTATTCGCCTTCAAGATGTCGCGACCTATTTTCTCTGCCTTTACGCTACAATAGTTATGTTCATTGGATCCTATGGGGGTGGCTCGCTCAGAAATTCTATAGTGATATTGTGACTGATCGCCTCACGCTTGAAGAGATTCGTATTTCCAAAGAATTGGAAATCCTAGGCTTTATAAAGGTTGATTTTATCGATGATAATAGACTGAGGCTCCATTTTTCTTTCGCTCATGACCTTATTGACTAACTGCGGAAACTTTGGAGATATGCCTTAACTGTGACATTGCTTGGAAGGATTTTGGATTACTCTAAACGCGAAAGAGCTAGCAATGTAAAACCCAAAGGAGGAATGGATATGGCAAACCTTGGACATGATTTCCACCTTATACAATTTGATAATCGGGATGATAAGGAGAGAGTTACGAGGAATGGCCTGTGGATGGTACATGGCCATTATTAAATGGTAAGAACTTGGTCTCCAGAATTTGTCCCTTCCAACGCTACGGTTAACTCTATCCTTGTCTGGGCTCGCTTTCCTTCTCTTCGCATGCTATACTATAATGAGATATCCTTATGTATATTGAAAACTGTATTGGCAAATCTTTTCATGTTGATAAGAACACTTTTTGTAACATCTCAATTTTGTGCATTTCATTTCATATAAACCCTAACATATTAGTCTTCCCACATTCATATATGTTGTCATATATGTTGTCATGATTCAATGCAAACATTTTAGATTCATCACATTCTCATTAGAAGTTTCATATACATAATGCGATTACAGTGCGATTAGTAGGCGATTAGTGCGTCGTTAAGATGTAATGATTGGTTAATTGAGTTAGGACTTAAATGAATGAATAAATATGACCTTAATTGATTACATTAGACTTATGGAGGGCTGAAAATGAAGTTTGGGGAGTAAGAACCTCACTAAGCATGAGGTGTTACTCAATTAGGACAAATTGTGCCTCTTTAATTAAAAAAGAAGTACAACTCTTCTTCCTATCCTTCCAAGCCCCAAAGTTTCGACCTCTTTGGTTGTAACCCTTATCATTTGATACCTTAACATCCTCCAAAGAAAACCCTTCCATTTTCTTCCATTTTCAAGCCAAACAAGTGAAGTTAGGAAGCATAGTAGGTGAAAGACATCACTTAAAGGTTAGTATGATGTTTTAGCATCTTTTTCTATGAGTTTGGGATTCTAAAATACCTAGGTATGAAGATAGGATTTGTTGGGGATGAGTTAAGGTTGAGTTTATTGAGTTTTGGTGTTGTTTGAATTGGTTTTAGGTTGTCTAAATGAAAGATATGTATCAAGTGCCCTAAATAGAAAGATAGGGTACTGTTTTCAGTCATCTTGGGACATGTTTTACATCTTGATATTGTTTGAATTTGGGAAGACATAAAGAATAAAATATTTTCATATATATGTTAAGAATCTCTCTGTAAAATATGAGACTTTAATTCCATATATAGATGAAGAAAACCTAGATGGAGCATGACTGCCTCGAAATTGAATGTCATGTGAGGCAGCCATGTTGATGTAGCAGTTTGAGGATCTTAGGGTCCGAATTTGAGAAAGTTTATTTATACAAAAGTTTTCCTAACTACTTGAAGTATATGTCTGTAAAAGGATTTGGAAATCCATTATGTCTATTGTGAGCTAGATTGAGTGAAGTATGGTAGAGGCAAATCTGGATAGTCTGTTTCCTAGCTAGAAACAGGACAGAATCATTTTGTTTTCCATATATTGTGTAGAAGTGATATTAATATGAATTTTGGATATGTGATGCCCATATATGTCTATGTTCAGTAGGTTCAAGAAACAGGGCATTTGGATTAGTATAGAGAGAGTTATGGCAGAATGTCTGCAAGTAGGTCATGTGAGAATCTAAGACAAACGAATGAGATTGCATGAACATTGGAGTTAGTGTCTTGTGAATATCATATAGCATGCATTAGTTTTTATTTAATCATATGCTAAATTATATTATAGGTGCTCATAATATTGAAGATATTCCGGAGGAGAGTACAAGTCGTCATCGAGAAAGGTAACGGCTTAGATGTGAGTATAAGCATGATATGAACTTAACTTTTAATTATGTTTGTGAATTGAGATTTGTGGTGTTTGACATGAATACATATGGATGTGACTTGTAGTAAGGGTCATGAATGGATATGAAGTGATACTTGTTGAACATTATTTCTGATAGTTGGATTTAAATGAGAAGTATGTGTATATGTTAAATGTGATTTACTTGATACAGAATACATGTACATGATTGCATAAAACGTAAATGGACGGTGTTGTGACATACCAGTTCAGTCACTTTTATGACTACTTGAATTTACATGGACTACTTGGACCTATATGGTCAATATTTGGACTACTTTGACCTAAATGGTCAATACGTGGACTACTTGATTACAGAGACCGAAAGGTCAAATTACTTGATATGCTATACCTGTTACCTGTTCTTTGATCCCGGGTAATGGCTGACTGGTGGTGTCACAACATTAATAAAACGGATCATTCATTTGCATATACATGACTTGGTTGTGAAACTTGTTTGTGTGACTGTGTGTGATTAGTAATTCATTGATTGTTTATATTCACTGAGTTGCGACTCATATAAATCGCTAAATTTTCCAGTTAGTTGAAGTGAACGTTAGACTGGGATTCTAGAAGTTTAAGGAGCTGTAAATCCATGGATGAAAGGTCGGTCTGTTGGGTTCCATCTCACACTCTCTCCTCTCATCACAAGCATGTAGAATAAATAAACTTTTAGTTTCGACAAGTCTATCATATTTATGTATAAAGATATAATATATGTATATATATTAACATATATATGTGTAATATAAGTATGAGTGTAAGTTATAATAAATACTTTTGTCTATTGAATAGTTTCCGTTAAAAAAAAAATTACGTCTAGGGTGTTACACTTTTTCAACAGTTATGGACATTTTGCCTGTGTCTGTATTGAAGTGGAAATTGATCAATAACAAAAATGGCAATAATGTAGTATAAATTATATTAGGTATAATTTATAATATATATATATATATTATTTATGATATTGAATAAAGAAAATCATAGTTATATATCATAGTTTTTTTGTAGAGAAAATATAATATCTTAGAATATTTGAATTAAAGGGTTAGTTGAAATGAAATATGAAATAAAAGAGAGAATTAGTATTTAAGGAGATAATTGTTAATTAAAAATTTTGAAATTCTCTATCGCATCCTCTCTCGTTGTCGCCCCCTACATGATAATTGAGGATTTTATTATTTTTGTATTTAGATTTTAAGTTGATTAATAAAAAAAATACGATGAGTACAAAAACTAAAAAAGGTTGTAAACAACAAGATCTTTCTAACGGTATATTATAAGCTCAATATAGATAAATAATGAATGAGAATTCGATGTTCAAAGTAAACCTATGGAATGATTGTGTAAAGGAAATGGAACTTGTATCACACATTACTAAAAAGTGAGAAGACCATATGGTTTATAAGTTAATGCACTTCACAACGCTTTAACAAATAACTAATAAAAGCTCGAATGAACTTAGGGGCGCATCCTTGCATCATGGGCGATGTGAATGCAGCACCGAAATTGCCCTTTCAGACCAACATTTTTTTGGCCCGACCCAAAATTCTCAATAGTCATATTACGTCTGAAACGTTTCTAAAGCCATCAATTGCCATTAATAAAATTAATTATGTGATTAATTTCTGTATTAATTGTCAAACATTTTCCCTCAGTTCTTTATATGATCATTCTTCTTCTTCATTCGAATTAGTGAGATTACAACAGACGGACAATGTCCTAAACTTTTTCTGAAATCTTTTCATTCCGCTCATTGTAATGTAACGACCTGGTCCGGAGTGGATGGCGCAAGGTAGAAAGGGGATGACCCTAAAAGATGGTGATGGGGCAGAAATGTACTGAATGCCACATCGAAAATGGTGAAAGAGATTGAAACTTATAAGTAATGGTGAATTTCTAATACATGTAGACGTGTTTTAAATCCGTAAGGCCCAAGATGTTCAATTTGGGCGAAAGTAAACAATATCCACATGGTATTGAACCAGATTATTACAATTGGTATCACATTTGACTCGTCCCAAACGATGTGCGGTAAAGAGACAACCCATGCGAAAGCCGGTGGATTTGTAACGATCCAGTCTAGAGTGGGTGGCACTAGGATAGAAATGTCTGAGCAAAGAGCGACCTTAAGAGATGACTATGAACACATGAATGAACTGAATCCCACATTAGAAATGGAAAGAGTGAGTGACTAACACTTATTAGTAAGGATGGATTTCTAATGTATGTAAATGCATTTTAAAGCAAAAAAAAAAAAAACTAACACTTTGGAAACAATTCAGGATAATGAAAAACTCATTATTTTGTTATTGTGGTAATCTGTAAATTCTTAAATTTTTATAAATTATAAGAGGAAATTCATTTTATTAATTACAATTTGTAATTTAATTTAAAATGTTATTTAGTCTCTGATTTATTTAAAATTTTACTATTTGGCTACTAATCTATTATTTAGTTAAATTTGGTCCCTAAACTATCCTAATTAGTAAAATTTCACTCAACTTTGATGAAATTTTGACAAAATCGTTATCCTTTTTATATGTGGTGATATTTTGAAATATGAACTTGACACGCCGTATATTTTAAAGTTTATTTGCCACAGATTTTATTATACAAAAATAATTAATTAGATTAAAACAAGAAATTTCCTTATACTAAAATATATCTATTTTTCAAAATATTGTCACATGCCAATAGTTCTATTAAGTTTACATTTAAATTGGATGAAATTTCACCAATTGGGATAATTCAGCGGCCAACTGATAAAATTTTGGATAGACGAGGGTCAAATGATAATATTTTGGACAAATCGAGGGTCAAACAGTGGTTTAAGTCTGTAATTCATAATAAAGACACGACTCAACCAATCTCTAATCAACAAGATAAATTCTTTTCTTTCTTTCTATATACTATTACGATTAGGATTGAGTTCAACTATCCAAGATTAATTTTCAGGGATTAGCACTTTGTCGTTTGCTTGCTTCTCTCCTAGTAATTATTATATGATTTGAATTTTAGTTAATAATATATTAGTTTTACTATTTAATATTTATTATTTCTAAAATAATATTCAATTTAGATGTAAAAGTACAAAATTTGCCTAGGACCTCCAAAATACTGGAAACGCCTGTGAATATCTACATGTCATTGGATGAAACCGTTACACTCATGCCTTCGTTCGCCCATTCCTCTTTACTTTCCGCGATGCCTCTCTACACAACGGTAGATTTCGTCCAATATAATTGTTGTATTCTGGAACTCATTATGAACAACAATAAGATCTATTTAAGGAAACTAAATAACCATATCCCTTAAAATTGATATGTCAAAGGGATTAATATTTTTGATTTTGCTATTCAGTGTTTTTATATTAAAAAAAACAGTCAACTTCTATAGAAGGATCGATAATACTATGAAAAATAATTAAAGTAATAATATGACTGGTTCTTTATTAAAGCATGCTTGTTTTGTCTAATATGTCTACTCTATGAACCTAATTAAATAATTAATTCAACAACCCTATGCTTATACATTATTTATTTATGTTGAACTTCGATTTGTAAATTCATTGGCTTTTTTCTTCTTCTTTTATCCAGTTTTAATCACAAAATTTGATACATATCCATATATGCTAGGATTTAAACCGTCGAACCGTTTCGTCTAAGAAAATCTGATATCATATCATAAAACCATTTGAACTAAAAATTTAAACTGATAATTAAAATCGAACAATAGTTTTTTATTATTATCTCTGATAAATCTTAATATTATTTAATGGTAATAATTTTTTATATTATTATTATAATTCATATCATTATGCAATCATATATTATTATTATTGTAAAAAATTAGATATGATCGTAATGGAAATAAGTAAGATATAGTTAGGATGTGTTTTTAGTTTAAAACCCTAACTAAGCCTACTATATAATTGAAGGATTTTTACTACTCAAATAATCAAATGGACTCAAATACGGGTTTGAGGCTTACCTTTTGGAGCTTTGATTAATCTTGACTAGACAATGGAAGAATTTTTTAGAACCACGAACATGCATTACTAGTCACACTTTTCCACGTCAAAGTTCTTTGGGAGGAAGGAAGAATGATTAATCCACGAACTAAGAACGAAATCTCCTAGACCAGAGAGAGGGGCGCCGAAAATAGGAGAGCTGAGGGAGAGAATCCGACCAAAACAAACAAATTTAAATTATACTTCTAAAACAAGCAAAGGTTCTAAGGATAAGATTTTCGAAATTCGCAATGATTTGATTATGAAAAAAAGTCTTACATTAGGAAAAAACTGAGATCATTCTTTTTCCATCTCTGTGTCGCTAGGGCACACATGATATGAACTCGTGTGTTATGGTTTTGTTTTTCTATTTCTGAAGAAAGTGCATGTTTAAAACACCATATGAAAGCATTGTTTAAGAAGTTCTCATCATCTAAGCTTAAATTCCTTTACTTTTAGAACTACTTTCGGCAATAAGAATAAATAGGTCTAAGTTATACCTAACTTTCCCTAGCATATCTTCATGTAATCTTTTTATATACTCACGTATATAGAAATTTTGTACTTAAATGAATTATGTTCATTGTTTCTTACAAAATGGCTTTTGTTATTGAACAAGCTCTCAATTGATAAAATACAGCCTCATTCTTATCTTTGTCATTCTAAAATCAAAATAAGAGTAAACACTCATATAGGTGAGCTACTTTTTTTGTCCCATATGCGTCACTATATAGCAGTAAACATACAAAATATTTACACTTGCGTATTTGATAAAGATATGTATTCATTGTTTTTGCTTCAAGGAAGGATCTCAACAAAGCACTAATAATTTCCAACTCAAATTGTTTTATCTTTTCTTCTTTTTGCTTGAGGATAAACAAATGTTTATTTTGCAGATATTTTGATGACAGAAAATTATACTAGTTTATATCAGTCATTTTATAATTGTTTTGAGACAATAAGATGTTATTCAAGGCATGTTTCCTTTTTTTTTATATGTTTTACATGTTGTTCACCAAACAGTCTATTTGTGCCTGTTTTAGCCTTTCTTATCAGAAAATGAGGAAAATTGAAGGAGAATCATAAAAAGGAAGCATGGATGTGATTGGTGTATTGAACTGATCCAAAACTTTTGAAATTCATCTAAAATGGAAAGTAGATGCCGCCCTCAGTTGAATATTTTATTCATATTATCTCTAACTTCTCTTCTATCATTGGTAGCCCTGTGAGTGGAAGATGACATTGCACCCATTTCAGCACTTGAGTGAATGATCCACTAGCTCTAAGATCATTAAAATAAAACGAAAAATTGTTAGCTTTTGTAATCTAATTGATTGAACCAAATGGTGCTCTAGACTGTTCGCAATATGCAGTCTGTGTAAAGAAGCTACTTGTTCAGAAGCAGGTTTGGATAGTTTCAGTTTACTTCATGCAAGTTGTAATTTTTTATTAGTTTTTCTTTACTTCTCATTGCCGATATAAAGGAAGCTCCAGTTTGCAAAGAATCATCTTTAATTTGATCATTTAATTTCTTCGACTACTCCTTTCTCATCTTCTTTCTTCGTTTACTTTTAGTAACACACACACACACACACACACATATATATATATATATATATGGCTTCTTCCTCCATGCTTACTATTTCTACCTTGACCATGAAGGAGTAATTCATTCCAGGCAAACCAACCAAGGGTTGGTGGTTCAATATGTCGTTTTGCTTGTTCTAAAATGAATAATAATTAGTAAGAGATTAGTTAATGAGCAACTTAATACATGAAATTGGTCGGTTCATATAAAAGCTAATTAATTGCAAGGATACTTGGATTAAGAAGTATAAATCTCATTAATTATATTTATACTAGGATTAGAGGCATGAAATGCCTAATTGATAAAGGTGATTCTTAGGAATCCGTTTTCTTATTCTTATTCTTGATCATGAGACAATGTAAGAAGACTTCGTTGGTAAATGGTTAATGGATCTTGGGAAGACATGAGATTTGACTCAAGTGAATTTTATAGAAAGATACTTTAGATCCTTACAATTTATGAATTTGAATAAGTAAATGACGACGAACTGCTTGTTCTAGGTGAGTTCCATATATATCTAGTTATTTCTTGATTACTTTATTAAAATATTCTCCTTTTGTTTTAATTTACTTGATAATATCCCTTAAAAAGGACAAACCTATTAAAACATCAAAAACCATTTTTAAGAAACCCTTTGAACCGACTTTTCGATCCAATGAGTGTGATATTGTTCAATTAATCCCCACAGAGATGATAATCTACCTACTCTTTATTACTTGTACATAGTGCACTTGCTAGTGTTCACCTTTTATGATAATGTTATGATGTATGTTGCCTTCTCCTCCAATTATTTCATTAGGTGTCAGGCGAATAGGATTCTTGGTACCACTAGAATTCTGCCATTTTCATCCTCCCCTCGTGACGTTTAAAGGAGACTACTTAAAGCAGCTCCCATTGTGGAAATGAGAGGATTCCCATGGGTTCTCTATACTCTGCTCAATTATTGCTAAATTCTTGAAAAGACAGTAGAAAATCTCTTAGTGTCGTCAGGGTTTAGGGAGGAAGTAATTCTTTGCAAGATTTGCTCTACATCTTATTCGTTTCTCGGGGGAATTCCAAATTTTCTTGCATTAATTAAGGTTAATTCCCATCAACATGGAATCTGAACTTGTCAATCCCATGATGAAGACTCAAATTATGCTCACCACACCAATGATGTTTGGGGTAAAATTCTTTTGTTTGTGTTGGTCCCTAATAAGGTAGATTAGTTCTAAGGGGGGTGGGGTGTGAATAGAACTAATGAGTAATTTAAAATCTTTAGAAACTTTTCTCTTTTAAGTCAATTGCAACACATGGGCAATTCTCGGAATCAGATGCAACTTCAGTTTACTGAGATTGATCCTGCTTATGATAATTCCACTAAGAGAACAACTCTTTTAACATAGGCTCTAAAAATTTATTAAACAACTGATATTTAAGATGTGCATAGAATATTCAGAGTGATAAATGTGAGATAGAAGATAGAGCATGCAATAACCAGAGGAAGCAAAAGGTAATATAAAGGAAAGAAGTTACTCAACAGATTTATACTGGTTCAATCTTTTGTCTACATCTAGTCCTCAGAATACATTCTTCTTAGCTTTAATCCACTATAGATCTCTTTCAGAGGTAGAGCACAAACCTTTTACACAATAGTCTAAGTTTGAGTAAAATACTGTCCTTTACTATAACACTCAACTACAATACTTGTTGATGCCTATAACTGAAGAAACAACAGAGCTTCTGCTTTTACAATAGAAAGATTCAAATATGAAATATACTTGAACTAATCTCTCTCTCTCTCTCTCTAAAAGATTATACGAATATGAAAATGCTTTGTGTATTTTCTCTTTGCTCTTGTTTTTCACTTTTGCAATGTATCTCTTTTAAGCTTGGTGATCAGTTGTGAATTTGGAGGTTGGATTTGGCTTTTATATGTGGAGCATTCAAAATAGTCGTTTGAATCAGAAGGTAGCCATTGTGAAGAAACAACTTCTGACTGCTGCACCTATATTGTCATTTAAGGAAATAGTCGTTTCTGAATTCAGAGGATTGTTGACCATTGAGAACCACATCCAATGATCTTCTTCTAAATTCTGAATCTGCAGGTTGTAGACTGGTGTTTCTATATTGGTGAATACATAAAGAGATGAGTTTCTAACAGAGTCTTCTGTCTTTTGAAGTATTGCCAAATTAGGAAAGTCTTATGTTTGACTTTCACATGGGCATCTGCTCCTTGACTTTTTCGACTGGGCCTTTATTTTCTTTAAGGCCTTTTGGCTAACTTGTGTATTTTGCTCCTAATGCTTATTCAACAATTTAAATTCCTGAACAAAATTGTTAGCACATACACCTTAAATTAATTCTGAATTTTTAATACCTTGGGAATCTAATTCCTTAATTATGATTTTTGTCATACTCAAAACTTCATCAAAATTGAGTTTCAATAGTTGGAACCATCACTAGTAATTCGAATCCGTCTCGAACCTGAAAAATGAAGGAGGCGCTTGTATAGTCGACAAGAGGCTCTAATGTCTAAGTCAGTAATCTTCTCAAGAAAGAAAATACTATGTAAAAACTTGAATGTAAAGTAAAGTAAAAGTAAGCATGCCTTAAAGGTGAAAGACCTTTGTTTATAATGGAGAGTCAATTCCTAATTGGAGAAGGAATATGACTTATGCCTTCCTATTCTAGAAGGATATTGCCCAATCAACATGTGAGTTCCTTATTCAAAAAGTCATATCATCTCTGAATCCTACATAAAATCAGACTTAAATGCCTATAAAAGATAAAGTGTAAAAACGATTCGACCCAAATACAAATATCTGATCTTTTAAATATTTCAATCCAAAACCAAATCTTTAATATGGATTGGAAAGATAACATTTAGATTTTTTTATCAGTTAATGGTTGATGAGTTGTAAAAAACAAACTCTTTTTTATAATTAAGAGTCAATTCCTAATTGGAGATGATGTAGACTTACGATGTCCTATTCTAGAAGGATCTTCTCATTTTACCATGAGAGTTCCTTATTCAGGAAGCAACATCGTCTCTGAATCCTATCTAGAATCACACTCAAACACCTACGAAAGATAAAAGTGTAAAAACTCAGAATCCAATCCGTATACAAAAATCTCACTCTCTAAATATTTCGATCCAAAATTAGATCTCCAGTCTGAGTTGGAAATATAACATTCGGATATTATCCATTAATGGTTGATTAGTTGTAATTAGTTTGTTGGTTAGTAAGGTAGTTATATCTTGATGATGTGGCAAGGGAGATGGTTATGTTGTAAAGGATCATTAGAAATGTTTGATTAATATCTTCTTTTTCCTCCTCTTATAGGAGTATAAAATGTAGATACATATATAAGAATAGAATAGAATGAATATGAAATAGAAGTTTCAAATAAATAAGAGTAGAAATGATAGAAAAAGGGCACACAAAGCTTTGGTGAAACACAAGACTAAAACAGCCCCATCAAAAGGGGTAAGGAATAATGATTGTTATGAGTCAAAAAGATAATAAAGTTACAATGTATTGTCCAAATTAATCACAACCCAATTTTACAAACTCTTTTTTTTTTTTTTTTTTTTTTATTGCAATAAGACAACACAAGAAAATAATGGATTTTCTTACTGTCTTTCACTTTGCAAAAAATAATTAAAATGATGCACTTTAGAGTTTTGAAACCTTATTTTGAATTGAAAAATCTTTATTTATTTATGACTTTTTCTTTTTTCTTTATTCTGATTCATCCTCTTACTTTTGCCATCATATCTCTAATTTTATTTTTTTACTATAAAGTACTGTTATTTGGTGGCTGTATTTTTTATATAATAAATGCATGGTACACTTCATTTTACTGAAACATGTTATTAAATGATGTTATATAGTTTAAATTTTTTAATGGTTAAGATTCAAATTTGAGGTTGGGTTGTTATTAATAATTCACATTATTATGCTGATTCATTTGTATTGATTGTTTATGAATGCTTTTTTTTTTTGGCTATACATACTTTAATAATTCAATTTTTTTTATGATTTATTAGTTATTTAAATTTTTTATTAGTTAGTAGTTATTTAAATTATGAACTTGTAATTTTATTATAATTTAATTCATTTTTGTATAGTTAAAAATGATGAACGAGATATGAAATAAAATGTTGTTTATTTTTTGATTTTTCATCTACTACAATTCAAAATCATGTCTTTAATGAATTATATTCCTTATAACTTTACAAAAGTATGTGTGCATACAAAAATAAATCATTGAAAAAGTATAGGAACATTATATATTTTTTTTAATATATGTGTACAGAAATCATATTATAGTAACATATAGTAAAAAAAATTGAAGAAATTTATATATGAAGAAGCAAGGGACAGTAAGTTTGTTCAGGTATTAATGACACAAATCTAAGACTTGGGACCCATCACTTTGCATTAGGTGCTATTATTATTATTATTTTTTTTTATTGATGACATGTTCTTAAGAAATTGATAGTAGAAGTTAAAATTTAATTATTAGGGCAAGTTATCATTTTCACTTTTTACTTAAGGTAAAAGTATAAAAAGTCAATTTGTTTAATAAAATAACTTAGTTTTAATTTCCTATTAATAAAATCACTCTTCAATTTTTCATAATTTTCAACACTAAAAAATCTATTAAACTAATACCGTATATACATTATGTGTTAATGTTTTTGTATTATTGATATTTAAAAAAATCTTCAGAATTTAGTTAAGAGTTAAAAAAAAGTTAGAAAATTTGACGTGATATAAGAATTTCAACACATAATAATAATATGTGAACGACATTAATTTAGTGAAGTCATCATCGTAAATTAACATTCAGGCATTTAAAATGCTAAGTCAAAGTGATATTATTCGAACATATTATTCGCTGACACCGTAATAAAATTGATGATCTCTAGGGAATCAAGGGTGTCTAGGTTTGAAGTCAGGATGATTTAAAAACTATGGCTACAATATTTTTTAGGGTACTAAAGAGCTTCCTAATCGGTCTCGGCTCCAAACTTCTTTGGGTTTCCATGCTTGGCAAGCTAATGCCATTGCCGATCTTTCTCCGCCTTTCACTAGTATATGGAGCTTTGTGAGGCAATTTTTTTTCCATGAATTTGTTGAAAGCTTTGGGTCTGGATGGATTCCGAGCGGTCTTTTACCAGAAGTCATGGGAGGTGGTTGGAGAGGAAACATGACATTGTGTTCTTAGTATCCTGAACGATAATACCATTGTTGTTGATCTTAATGATACTCTAATTACTAGTATCCCTAAATTAGCAAATTGTGAATCTTTGTCTCGATTTAGACCTATAAGCTTGTGTAATATGTTATATAAAGCAATTAGTAAATGTATTGGGAGTTATTTGAAAGACCATTTTGTCCTATCTAGCAGGGCCCACTCATAGCAGCTTTGCTCATATGCAATAAATCGTTGATAATATTATCTTACTTTAAGAAACTATCCATTCTATGCGTCAAAAGAAAGGCCTTATGGTTCTTAAGTTAGACCTTGAGAAAGCGTATGATCCGGTTAGTTGGATTTTCTTGAAGATATCCTGTGTTGTTTGGGTTTGCCAAAGGACTGGGTCCAAATGATTATGTCTTGTGTTTCCTCTTTTTCGATGAGTGTGATGTGGAATGGAAAAGAGTTGGCCGATTTCAACCTTTTAGAGGGCTTGAGAAAAGTGATCATTTGTCTCCATATCTCTTTGTTTTTTGTTTAGAGCGCTTGAGTCACCTTATTGTAGATGTTATCTCTATAACCGTGTGGAAACCTTTTCAGTTAGCCCAAAAGAGCCCAACCTTATCTTATATTTTCTTTAATGATGATATCATTTTAATGTCTGAAGCCTCTATTCGTCAGGGATTATTTTAAGTCACTTTATGATTATAATGATATGTTCACGTACACTTTTTACTATTTTACACGTTTAAGTTGTTTTTTGTGTGTTTTCACAAGGTTTTTGTTAAAAATGGTCAAAGTCAAGAGCACCGGAATGACAATTCGATAACTGATAACTCATTTTGAGCAAGTTTACTAGTCGTCTTAGCGAGCTTGGTCCTTAACTCAGAGAGATGATTATTTTTATGGAAAGGAATTTTACCTACCATCTAGGCAAGATGCTCATGCAACTCGGCAAGGTGGTTACAGAAAAGCTGATGATTCTTTCTCCACCTACATGTTTTGAATGTCCAAATTGTCAAAATTTGGTTCTAACTCTCTTTAAATTATAATTTGACAGATTAGGGAGTTGGGGGGATAAGAGAAGACTTGAGTTTTGGTGCAATTAGACTTGTTACTATAAACAGAGCCTTTAAAAACCATTTGAAGACACACCAAACTTAGCTTTTTCTTTCTCCCCTTTGTGATAGTTATAGTTGTATAGTTTTTTATTCTTTCATTAAGAATTTGAAGTTAGTTCTTTTATCGTTTTAATTTGTGTTCGTATTTCAAGTTTATTATGGAATTCATGCAATAAAAGTAAGTTTTCGTTCAACATAAAGGAGGTTACATTCGTCAAACATCAATACGATTTTCTCTAATCTTCGTTCTTCTTTTATTTTTACGAATTCCATTATCTATCATTCTAAGATGTGTTTTATCTAATTATGGGCTAAAATAATTTTAGCTAGGGCTATAATGATCTTGGTTTAACAAGTATGAGATCGTAAAAGTAACACATCTTAGTTATATTTATTAACAAGAGATTTAGTAAATCATTCTTAATGCCTTATTGAGATTAGTAATCTAATAAGTGATAATAGTTAGTTATGATACTAAGACATAATTAACTAGTGGAAAATTGTTTTACTAAACCTAGATCCTAGTCTGACTAGTGTGATGTATTAGTTTCACCAAGGTTTTTCTTAAAGATTAATGTTTTTGTATATTTAAAAGTTAAGTATGGAACTAATAAGTCCTAGTATGATTATTAACTTCTAGAGTAAAATCACCATCTCTTTGAGTAAGGAATATAATTGGAAGTTATTTTACGATAATAATCTTATATAAGTTAAACTAAGTGAACCATACCCTAGTTTATTCCTTCATTGTTGAAAAGAAAAGATAGATAACTTGGTAATTTGTTCTTTTTAGTTGTGTTTCAACCAACTCAACTTAAGGATTGCCTAATTAATCAAGAATTTCACTCGAACTGAGTCATCATACTTTCATTGTATTACTTGATATCGACAGGATGCACTTGTTTTAAGAGTTAAATTTTACATGCTTCGGCTAGCAAGGGAAATCTGGGCTTTGCAAAAGTATGGGTCTTTATTCCGAATGATCAAGGGGCTTGGATTAGTGGCTTCGCCGCTAACCTTGGCATCATAGCGCTATTCAGCTTAAGCTTTCGGACAATGAGTCACGACTCTTATTGGTTAATTGATAAATGCAATGAGCTTATTAGTAAAGCTTGGAATATTAAATTTATTCATATTTAGAAACAGAGCAACATAGTTACTTATTGGATGACAAACTACGAAAAAAAAATCTTAAGTTATCACGAGTGTGATGTGTCTCTTGCAAGCATTCATAAATTTTTTAGAACTCTTATACCTGTAATTTTACCTGTATAGTTGATTCTTAATTTTATATTGTTTTTCTTTTTGTTTGCTTGTGGTTTTTTTTAACTCCATCCATGTAAAAAAAACTTAAGGGTCCATTTGTTTTACCTGCTGTTTGCTGTTTCTTGTTATGGTTTGCTGTTTGTTGTTTGAAAAGGCTGCTGTTCCAAAAAGCAGGGATTCCCTGCTTTTATAAAAAGCTACTTTTCGGCTACAAAAGGCAAACAGGAGGTGTCTAACCAAACACCTTAAACTCTCATTTTCAAAGTGAAAAGGCAAACAGGAGGTCGAAAAACAGCTACCAAACACCCCCTAAAAGTACTTTATTGGTAATATTTAGTGATTCAAGTTAAAACATTGGATATTTAGTTTGACTATTTTACTTTAGTTTTAAGCATTTGACTCTGTATTTTTAGAGTTTCTCAAAATATGACTTTTAATAGACAATTAAGTTAGTAATGTATGATACCCATTAAATAGCAAACTAAAATGATTAAATTTTGAGAAAAATTAAAGTATAAAATTAAAAGTGCAAAAATTAATAATTGTGGGTCAAAACAATAAAGTATAGCAATGACAATGACCAAATTTTATGTTTTGCGTTATTAAATTTGATACACCAAATGCTTGTGGGGATAATTTTTTGAATGGGCCTGAAAATATTAAGGGCTGAAGTTTTAGGCTTTGTGGGTTCACTTTCATATTTAAGACTGTTAGTTAAGGTGGCCATTGATAACTACCTCTTTTACATGATCAAATTTTGAAATTTATTTCCTGTAAGTTCACATGTAGGGATGTTAATGGGGTATGAAATTTCTGTCCGTAACGACACTAAGGAATCTCCAAAAATAGTTTTCCGTGGGGCGGGGATGGAAAATTTATTTCCCTCGAAATTGGGACATGGATGGGGAATGCTTCCCCCATCCCCGACTTTAGTAAAGATTTACGAAATTATTAATAAAATCACATATATTTGTTAAATATTATTATTAATTTTTATATTTACAAAATTTAATTATAAAATTAACTAAAAATATATAAATTATTAGCTTTTAATTGAAATACTAAATTATTATAGTTACTTTTTTATTATGGTAAATAATTTATTAGTTTCTATTTTATATATTACACTAGTCAGTCTTAAAAATAATTATATAGTTTATAGGTTTTGATTTTTATCAATTCTTTAGTCTTTCTTTTAAAATTAATGGTCAAATTAGATTAAATTTAAAATTAAAATTATAAAATTACCCTTTATCCTATTTTATAACAATAATTTTTTTTTCACATAATCCTAATATCTCAAATATATAGTAGCTAATTTTATATAATTATAAAAAGTAAATTTAGTGGCGTAAAACTTATTTTGTATAAGATTTGAATGAAAAATATTTTAAAAAATTAATAAAATTTGAAGTATAGCTATATAAAATTATAAATGTGATTTTTTTTTATCTCTAATAAATTTTATGCATGAAATAAATAAAAATATGATTATATATAGTATAAAAATATGATGTATATATACTATACAAATTTCATTATGAATATCTTCATTAAAACTAAAAAGATAACTCTTATACTTATAAGCAATTTTAGGGACTAAAGAGTTATTAAAAAAAAACTTAAGAATCCTAAATTATGTGTATGGACTAACTAATATAATATGTTAAAATATATGGACTAATGAATTGTTTACTATTTTTATCAATTTGATATTTTATTTTAGAAATAAATTACAAATTTAGTCTTATGGTTATTGAAAGAAAGCAATCGTAACATTTCAACACTCATTAACGGAAAATGAGTTTTTTTTTTTTCAACGTCCAGCGTTCTGACAAACCAATAATGTTTGAAATCACATATAAAAACTCATGAGTAAAAGTTCTTATTTACTTTCTTATTCCATTTATTTTAGCATTGGACATATTCATGCTGAGCTATGTTGTACGAAACTCTTCTTCATTAGCGTTTTTATGTTTCATGTCTGTTTCCGCTTCTTTTCCGTTTCTATTACCGTTTCCTAGCTAATTTTTCTTAGAAATAACGTATACCCATTCCCGTTACGAGTAAGGACTAGTTAGCCGGTCAAGTTCAACTATATATTACAAACATTTTCAGTCTTCACTACAACTTGCCAATTCACCAAAAGCAGCCTGAGACAAGGGCTAACAACAAAATAGAAACAAACAAAACATTGGCAACTACAAAATACAAACAAGAGTGTGTCAATGTTGATGCTGGTTTCTTCCTGGCCCTCAATCTTCTACCAAGTTCACAAAAACTGCTGCCTTCATATTTAACACCTGCTTCCTTCCGTGCAATACATATGAAGTTTCCACTAACTTATCTTCTTAATTAGTCCTTGTTCATCCTACGCCTCTGCCTTAATCTTCCGCTGATACTATCTGCATTCGGTTCGGTATCACATTCAGTTCTCTTCTCGGGAGTTCGAATACTCTCGAGTACAATACCCCAGCTATCATTAGCATATTCGCGCGCCTCATTTTCTCTCTTAACTTCATAGCTTTTCTCATTCATGTCTGTCAACTCGCCATCGATCTTCGTGTGCCTCTTTCTCAATCTTGCACCTATGCTTTCTCTTTCTGGACTTTGTTCAAAGACCAATGCACGTCTCCTTTCGAGTTTGATTTCTACTGCAATTTTGCAGTTATCGTAATCTTGCACTTCCTTCTCTTCCTTAACATTAAACTCGAGTTCATTTTCTTTGTCGGTATAAGTTGTGCTATCTGGCAGCTGTTTCTCTTCACGTCGCCTTTCGAGTTTGATTTCTACTGCAATTTTGCCGTTATCGTAATCTTGCACTTCCTTCTCTTCTTTAACGTTAAACTCGAGTTCATTTTCTTTGTTGGTATAAGTTGTGCTATCTGGCAGCTGTTTCTCTTCATGTCTCCTTTCGAGTTTGATTTCTACTGCAATTTTGCTGTTATCGTAATCTTGCACTTCCTTCTCCTCCTTAACATTAAACTCGAGTTCATTTTCTTTGTCGGTGTGAGTTGTACTATCTGGCAGCTGTTTCTCTTCACCGGTCTTCAGCTCAGTTGGTGTTTCCATTTCTGTAAAGGGCAGTGACCTCTTTGCTGTAGCTTGATTGATAGTTACCGAATTCTTTTCTTCGGTATTTTGTGCGCGTTGAGTTTGGATGAGATAATGTGCAACTGATTTGTACCCCATCCTCGATATCTAGATGATACAAAAACTAAATTTGCTCAATTTTTATCTCTGTAAGAGAATGAATTATTAAGAGAGAGTTAGTTACCTTCTTGTAAAGCATTCCGGTGGGAGTCCATCCTTTTCCATTGCGGCACAAACTGCAGTTGCAAATTCCTCGACAGGGTGGGCATATCCAGTCCGGATTTTCAATGGCTTCAAGTACATGTTCCCCATACCTGCATTCCGGGGCAAAACAAGGCTCGGAAAATCAGACTTTTTTTCTTTCTTTTGGAATTTAAAAGCTTACAAAAGAATCAAACTTTAAATGAAGAATGTTGTAATTGTATACCTCATGTACAAGCAATCTCCACAAAACTGTCCTTGAACCAGCTCACATTGGCTGCAGTGGGTACGATAACCAAGCGTCTTCTGCCTGATAACAATCTCAATAATTGAATAAAGAATGTGATTTACTGGAAACATACATAAAATGAGAGCATTTCTGTGATCTTTTATTGGAAACATTTTATACTACTCGGGTCATCGCCCACGCATTGCTAAGAGGACGGCTTCATTTAACTTGGACACACTACCCCAACTCGAAAGCCAAAACTAGCTCCAAGTCTCCAACTTCAACCAATTATTTACCACGAGACTACCGAAATGATTGACCATAACTTCTTAACTTATGAATCTACTACTACTATTCCATTTACATTTTACAAGCAACACTACTTTGTTGCATCTCAGCAGCGACTACTAGGTTTAAGCTACATAATTACTTTGAAAGTCATTATCGAAACAGGTAATTCAACATAGTAACCAAAACGAAAACACTCTTCAAAGAGGAGTACAAAAGGCTTACAAGCATAACACAAAGGTGAAAAAGAAAACCTTTTTCGACATTGGTAACAGACGGACATTCCCTTGTTTTTTCACAGCACAGTACTTCTAATGATAATGCGAAAAAGACGCTAAATAGTCCTGAATTATATGTAGATAGTACCTGCAAACCATGTATAACAGACGGACATTCCCTTGTTTTTCACAGAACAGTACTTCTAATGAAAACGCGAAAAAGACGCTAAATAGTCCTGAATTATATCTAGATAGTATCTGCAAACCATGTACAATGCTATTTCTCTCATAAAGAATATGGTTTGTTCTTCACAAAAAATTAACTAACATACAGGCAGAGTTAAAAAGCATGCTACACACCTGCATTGGTGGCAAGTTTTCCCCTTAATCGGATCATAAATCCGCTTCCCATCCGCCCCATATCCATCTACAAACAAGGTCCAGCTCTTCTCAGTGCTGCCCAACAATTTCTCATGTTCTTCTGTATAAACCTCTGGCTTTGCACCCTCCTCTAGCGTAACATATTCCTCCTCAATTGGTCCACTCTTTTTCGCCATTACAGCTTCCGAGTAGCTAACAGGCGTCGAAGTCTGCAACCTAAAACCATTTCCCCCAAAAAAATTGGAACCAAAACCAACTCGCTCAGCAACAACAACAACAAAAAATAACTATTTAAACAACAAAGACTCATAAATCATTGCTAAAAAAACAAAGTATTGTAGCATTAAACAACAAAGACTCATAAATCCTTGACAAAAGAACAAAACTTTCTAGCATTTAATAAGCAATCGCTAATTTATCTTAGCAAAGTAGCACTAATTTGGTTCCAATAAGCTCCTCTTAAATGGGGAAAGATCTCAATTTAATTATTGAACATGTAAAACCCAGTCTAAACCTCAATAGCAGCCAATGCAGAATATACAAAATAAACAGCGCATGCCCAAATCAAAGGTGATAAATATATGATAAAATTACCTAGAGGAGCGGCGGCGAGGCTCAGAAGGAGAAGGGTGCAATGGAGGAAGAGGAGAAGCACGTTTAGTATAGGTACGTTTGGTGCGTTTAGGAGGAGAAGTTAGGGATTTGAGCTTGAGAGAGAGATCAGAAATTCCCAGTTTCTGCATTCTCTCAAGGTTAGCTTTGATTCTCTCTTCTCTAGATCGCTCATATGGTGACATTTCTGGGGTTTGGATATCGATTATTTGTGGGTTGGAACTCGTTTTTGCGTCTTCTACAGTAGCCATATCTCTCCCCTTTTCCTTGCTCTGTGTCTCTCTGCACTCTCAACGGTCGACTTTGAGCTGTATTTATAGTGGGAAAAAGGAAAGTTGGGTTTTGCTGGTTTCCATAATAATTAATTTACCCATTCTATCAAATTAGAGATAAGTTAAAAGGGTAAAAATTACAAAATTACAACTCCGCGAGAGTCTCATTTACATATTTAAACTCATTTCATTTTCTACCTCTACAATATCCATAACACCATTTTTCTTGGTAATCCTTCTCATTCTTCCACCTAGGGGTGCCAACGAGCCGAACCAATACCGAACCTGATTTGGCTCGGCTCGGCTCGAGAATAAAAAAGGTTCGGCTCGAGTTCGAAACTCGTCGAGTTTGGATTTTTTAAGCTCGGCTCGAGCTCGACACAAGTTCGGCTCGAGCTCGATTCTTTTCGAGCCAGCTCCAGCTCGTTTGGTTTTACATTTTTGAACTTATAATGGGCTCGGTTCGAAAAAAGCTCCTGATTCGGCTCGAGTTTAAAGTTCAAATTTAATATTGTTATTATCCAACTTAACAAATAATTTTCAGAATAAAGAAAAAATAAAAAGTTATTAGATAAACAAAATAAAATAAAATGTCAAAACAATTCAAATTTTTTTATGGTTGGCCCAAGTTTAAAACGGGTTGGATTTGGATAAATTATGTATGAGCCAAAAAAATTGTGATAATTTATTAATGGACTTAAAACTTATGACTCTTAATAAAATTTAAAAATTAAAATTATTGAAATATGTATATATATCTATATAATTAAGAATTGGTAAAATATATATTAAAAAATAATCGAGCTTGCTCGCGAGCTTTCGAGTCGAACCTAAGAAAGCTCGTGTTTTGACTCGTTAATTCTCGAGCCGATCTCGAACTCGAGCCGAGCCCAATCGGGTCGAGCTTTGACCGAGCTTTGGCCGAGCCGAACTCGAACTGTTTGCGAACTACACAGGCTCGTTGGCACCCCTACTTCCACCTATTGCGACGTCGGCCATTTACGAACAGAAAAAACTTCAATCGAGAATGGGTAAAACGGGAAAGAAGGACCATGATAAACTGAAATCGAAGGTATGTCCCTCCACATGTGTGGTTGTTTTCTTCTAGTTGATTTCGGTTAGGTTTTAGGGTTTATACATGGACTATATTTGTTTAGGCTTAGGTATTAGTGTTTAATAGCTACATTGGTGATTTCCGAACTAATTTGTGTTGTATATGGATGAATCATGCTTAATCGGACTAATTTGTGTTGTTTTATGACATTGAGAAGTGGTTTTCGATAGTTCGTATTTTTTAATATGCTTCGCATTTCGTAAAATGTGAACATATAAGCATAAACCCTAGTCGCATATTGATGGAATGCGATTGCTATGTGGATTTGTGAATAAATAAACCCTCATCGCATTTCGATGAAATGCGATCACTTTGCATATATGTGAATAGTTAAAACTATAATGAGATAGTCGCATTTCACTAAAATGTGATATGGATGCATTGAACGCGAATCGCATTTGGAAGTCTGTTTCGCATTTACATGAAAATGCGATGAGTTATGTATCGCATTTAGTGAAATATGACGAGTATTTCTGAAATGCGAATGGTATGAAATTATCTGAACTGTAATTTTACTGTGTGAAATGCAATTAGAAGTTCCAATTGTCAAATTAAAAGCGCTAAAAGTTGATAGTGGTGTTAAATTTAAGTACCCTTGGAGTTTGGGTACAAAAGGCACAATAATAATAATAAGAGGAGACCTTGAAGGATGATGAACTTACAAAACATATTGATGCCTTCATAGATTAAGGCTTTCAAAACCAAACGTTTCGGACATCTGATAGATTTGGGTAACTTTGCCTTCTCTAGTGCCTTTATTCATATGTTGTTATCGAGAGAGATTGTGCACGAGAAATCGATGGATAGCGAAATGTGGTTTTCTATCGGAGGAGTGGAATTTAGAATAAATAATTAATTAGGAATACAGACTTATATTCGGCTTGTGATTTGATGGTTTACTTGAGTTTATGAAGAGGCTTAATAAGCTCAAGAAAATGGAAATATTGAAGAAGTACTTCAATGGCGTAGATCCCATAACTCATGGTGATATGTTTCGAGTGTTCACAGAAATATATTGGAGTCGTGTGAATGACGGTGAAGCCATTAGTATGGCAATGTTGTATTTCGTGCATCGTTGTCTACTTACCACCGAGAAATCATGGTTGGTGAATACAAATTGCATAGTCCTTACTCATTATCCTACACTATTTGATGCGTTCCCTTGGGGGGAGGTAACTTGGTCTGAGACCTTCAAGACGATGTCGATAGGTATCTCGAAATGAAAGGAGGCAATTATGTCTAAAGAAAAGATAGTTCCAGCTAAATATCAATTGATTGGGTTTGCTTATGTAGTCTAGGTAAGAATTGTAAATATTGTTGTTTATGAATTACAAAAATATTGTTCACGTAATTGTTTGTATACTTTGTATAGGTTTATTTAAGCTTTGGAAGGTGTCGGAGTCATTCTACGTGAAGAAAGCAAATAGTCTTCCACCCCGCGTGCTTAGATGGAAGATTAACAAAGTCCCGACCTTTGAACAAGTACTTGATATTATCAAGGTGAGCATATATTCCATCTTATGATGTGATATCTGAGATTCGTAATTTGTTTATCGAGCACTAAGAGTGGTGCAAAGGGAAATTAGAGGTGATGGATAACAAGGTGTTGGTATTGGACAACAAAATGATGAAGTTGGTGAAAGATGTGCGTACCTTAGAGGATAAAGTTTGCACCTTAGAAGGTTCGAGATAGAACGACGTTAAGGTAATAATAACATTGTTATTGATGGTTCTATCTATTATTTTCTGAATTTTAATTGTTGAATTGTAATTGACAGTGAGATGATGTCAAAGGACAGCGAGATGACGATTATGGACATCACGTTGAGCAACCCTTACTTTTTTAGATAGTCCTAACTAGAGGTGCAATCGGGCCGAATAAGGGCAGGCTCGGCTCGGCTCGAGCTCGAGACTCGCCGAGCTTGGAATTTTGGAGCTCGGATCGAGTTCGAAGCTCATTGAGTGGCTGGTTTTGAATTTTTTTAAGTTTTGAAGGAATGTCAAATTTAAACTCCAAAAAACTTTAAAAAAAAAAAGTGAAGTTCTGTTATCTCATAAAAATTTGATAAAAGAAGAAATTTTTTTATCAATTAAGAAGCAATCACCAATTTATTTAGCAAAACATCAGGTAAATTTCATCAATGGTGTACAATCTTTGCCCTATTTCACACTTTGGTGTGGAACCTTCAATTTGTCTCACTAATATATACGAACTTATAGATGACCTCCCACTTTTGTGTACAACAGGTAAAAATGACCGGTCAACGCAAAGTTAACATGCCACATCAGCAGTTTGAGAGGTCAAAAAGTCAAAATTTGACCACCTAATGTAAAATTACTATTATATTCTCTCCTTCCTATTTCCTTCTTCCTCATCCCCTTTCCCTTCCCCTTTCTCTCTCTAACTCCTCTCTCTACTTTATTTCTCTTCATATTTAATCTTTTCCCCTCATGTTCCTTTTTTTAATTTCACCCACTCTCTTTCCCTCATGTTCCCGAAAATGACCATAGAAACTTCCTAGTTTGACACTCACAAGGAAATTTCTATCCCATTCTTCTTTTGTTTAGGTTTTAGGGATTATAAATCTTTCAAGTTGGAGGAGTTTCTGTTTCTGTTTCTGTTTCTATTTTGAATATGGAGAACTTTTTGAATCAGTACTTTGATGTGCAACTTAAGCATTCCTCGGAGGAAACTTTGCAAAAATGGAGGAAGTTATATGGCATCGTCAAGAATTCGAAGAGAAGGTTTCGCTTCACTGCCAATCTCTCTAAAAGACACGAGGCTGCTGCGATGAGGAAGACCAATCATGTATAGCGTTTGTTTTATCCAGCTTCGTTCTGGACGACTACTCAAAAGGAATTTATTGTTAATTATAATAGTCTTTACGACCTAGACTGGATTTAGAATCCTTTCATACTCAAAAGGAATTTTGTTGATTTGGTTTCATCTTCCATTTTTGTTTGAAGACGGGGTGAATTAGGTTCTACTTCTTCCTGACTTACTAATTTGAGCATAGATTAAATTTTATTATATACATACAAATTTGATTATCAAGTTTCTACTGGATATTGAGAGGGCAATCCAAGAGGATGGTATTGAATCGGATAAGGTTTCCTTGTTCGTATGGTTTGTGTGTGTGGCTAGAGAACTGGATATAAGTACCTAGATTTATACCTTTATCGACAAAAAATTGATTAATATCGAATTAGCGAAAGAAGGAAATAGAGGAGGTCATTTGCGGTGAATTGAAGTATTGATTTTGTATGGATTAAGTTTTGGTCATAAGTTATTTAGAGAGAAAGAACTAAATTTGAAAAAGGGAAGAAGATGAAGAGATGGAGGGATTAAAAAGAGAGGGGATTAGAGAGAGAAAAGGAAAGATAGAGAGAGGGTCCCAAGGAAGGGGGTGGGGGTATAATTAATTGACCATAAGGTGGGTCCCATATTTTGTAAGGAATAAGTTGAAAAAAGGTGAAATGGAAGATTTGACCAGTTTGACCGGTCATTTTTACATGCTATACACCATGTTGGGGAGTCACACATAAGGTCGTACATATTAGTGAGACAAAATGAAGGTTGTACACCAAAGTGTGAAATAGGACAAATGTTGTACACCATTGATGAAATTTACCCGCAAAACATCACTAATCTGGTTCAAATAAGGAAAGATCTCAATTTACTTATTAAAAATGTAAAACCCAATCTAAACCTCAATAGCAACCAATGCAGAATATACAAAATCAAAGATTGTAATAAAATGGCAAGATTAGCTTTTCTTGACAGTTCATATGCTGACATTTTCTCAATGGTCAATTTGTTAGCTGTATTTATAGACGAGGGAAGGAAAGTTGTGGATTGTCGGTTTCTATAATATACTATTACTCCCATTTAATCAAATTATATACGGATAAGTTAAAAAATAATAAAAGGTATTGTTAAGATCATTTAATAATATGAGTTATCTTAAATTTAACTATGAAATGTAAAAATGGACTTTGCTTTATATTTCATAGTTGGTATTTTAGAATTTACAATTTCAATGACTAAAAAATGGATTGCAGAAGTCGTTTGTGTGTTGCAATTTGATGGGTGAATTGATTTTGGGCCAATTTATCATAAATACTGAATTTTGGAGTGAATTTATACCCAAAGAATGGTTTGGGTTAAATTGGCCCTCCATGCCAACTTAAAGGAACCAATATGACCCTCAGTAATTGAATCTTATTGGTGTTGGTTATTTACAAAAAAAAAACATATGCCAAAGACTTGAATTATCTTATTGGCGTCGGTTGTTTGTAAATAACTGACGCCAATAAGATGGTGAAGAAGGAGGAACCATAGTGAAAGAAAACTCACAACGGAGCATTACAATACAAATGAATTGAATCAGACAAAGTTGGCTTATATCCCTAAAACCATAGTCGGATGGCCTCATTAGGCAACAACCCAAATTACGCATCTCATATGGAACATATCTAGAACTTCTCTATTTCGTAAAGGAGTACCAACGCTTTCTTATTTTCTCTTTGTGCTTACCCCAATTAACAGGCAAAGATAATCAATTACTTATACATAAAATGAATATAAAGAATTGTTTAATATTAATTTAGTCAATCATGAAAGCTTAAGCAATATACATTAAGACACAAAAATATGGATTAATGAGTTCAACATATCAATAGTATAAAATTCTGAATTTCATTCTCAAGTTTTTATTTATTAGAATTTAAGATAACTTATATAGTTACTTGTCTATATATAGTATTTTTTTAAAAGAGTTATATATAGTATTTTATTACATATTTGATGAATTCGGCAACATCGATCTAATTAATAGTTTAGTTTAATATATATATCAAATAAAATATCATTGTATTTTGAAGTGCAATTAATACCCATAAAAATGAAATGAAATGTTACTCACAACAAATATATATATATATATATATATATATATATATATATATATATATATATATATATATATATATTGATTGATTCACCTGAATTAATATTAAAGGATTCATCTTCTCCTACTGGAAATATCAACTCTTCCATTAATTATTATATATAGAGTGGTTGAGTGGGTAGATTTTGACGTTGTTGAAGAAGTATTGAATTAAATGAATGAATGAAATCTAGAGTCTGTTGATATCTAACTACTCTCAAAGTTGGCATTCCATCTGAGCATATAATTTGACATGCTTTTGGTTAGGGATGGACATGAATCTTGAAGATAGTAGGTAGATTGAATATCTGAGGATAAAGATTTATAATTGGATAAAACTATTAATTTTTTAGGTCGGTCTAGTCGAATATGGTTAATATGAATCAAAGTTTGTTCAAATGCTGAACTTTTTCCTCAAATATTCGGTCCAATCTAGTTACTCTAGGATTCATGTCCAGCCCTACTTCCAGTTGTTTATCTTAGACAATGTTTAACCATGTAGTTCAATATAGAACATACTGCCTTCTTCTACTATGATGCCTCCTCCAACGATTCAGTAGAGCTTCATGAACTCATATTGTATTGACATTGTTAAATTTTATTATTGAACCCCAATAAAATCAATATTTAGATGTATTTCCAAATAAGGGTTAAGAAATGCTTGGGTGAAGGTTTCACTGAATCACAATCTTTGTTTTTTTAAGGAGATGTCAAAAGGACTCAGTTTTTTCTCCTGTACCCAGTGGATTTGACCTATGGGTTGTTGGTATTGTCTCACCATAGCTAAGCACTATTTCCAAAGAAAAAATCATCTTATTGGCGTCAGTTATCTACAAAAAGAACCCGACATTAAAGACTTGAATTATCATATTACTAACTTGCAATTAGAGAATATAGAGAGGTATATTGAATCATTGAATTATGTTATTGGTTAGTCACTTGCAATTACAGAATATAGAAATGTATATTGAATCATTTTCGAGCTTGTTGGGATAAGCATATATTCACAACATATATATTTATCCGAATAAGTAAACGGGTTTACGGGTTACCTCTTGTAGCGCAGATCCCGTTCTTGATTTGCAGCGAAAGGATTTCAGATCAATCACCCGATCTAGTATCACCGGTCAAGCCTTCAACCACGCCAATAGAATTGGGAGAGGAAGACAATTGGTTCACGAACTAAAGCGATGACGAATCCCAAAAATAGAGAGAGGGGCGGCGGCTTAGGAAAAAAGAGGAGAGAAAAAATTCTCTGGAGATCCTGTATCTCAAAACCTAATTTCTGACTCTCTTCTAATTCTCTTAGAATTATGATAGATTAGGGTTTCTATTTATACTGAATAAATAAATCACCTAACACTAATTCTTATTGGGTTTGGGCCCGTTCCATTTCGGGCGGGTCTAATTGGATCCATATCCAATTAATTCCAACATCTCCCACTCACACGCAATGGAACTTATTCCAAACTTTCTCAATCTCGGTCTCTATCATACTCTTGCAAATAGTTCGTGCGACAGGCATACTATCGAGAGCTCTAGTGCTATATACTCGTTAGAACATATAGCTGCTCGATTTTCATGTAACAAACTTGGAACTATGTACTCGTTAGAGATATATAGATCTTAGATTTGAACATGGATCGTCGGTGGTGTATGCTTTTATCCTAAACTCCATATCATATCCACTGTAGTCTTCGGATCTCTACAGTACATCTATTTTTCACAAATATGCACATATGCATAAGTGTCCGGACGGTGAAGAATAAAAACACTTAGATATGATTCAAATGGATGTCTTTCCCTCTTAACATTATTCTTTCCATTGTAATTTGATTCGCTTATCCAATCAGGGTCTCTTTGGTTGGTATTATCTCATCAACCTCGAGGTATCCCTTTCCAAGGTAGCTACATCAGACTAAACTTCTTAGAATAAGTCTAGGGTCTATAAGGATAAACAATAGTCAAGAAGCGCATCTTCATGACGTGAGTCTCACATTAGGAAAAGGCGAGATCAATCTACTTTTCCATCTCGTGGTCGCTAAAGAACACATGGTATGGGTCATGTGTTATGGTGTTCAATTCTTTTCTAAAGAAGAGCATGTTATTAACACCATACAGAAGCATAGGTCTAGATGTGCCTGAACATCTAACTTTAGTTCATCACTTATGATGATCACTTCTGGCTATGACAGAAGGCTATAAGTTATCGCAAACTTTCCTTTTTAGATTACTTGTTAATCTTTTTCATGTATTTGTAACACATGTTATCTTGCACCGTAATGGAAACACTTTTCCATGTCTATAGCAAGACGGCTTCTATCATTGAACAAGCTCTCGAAATTGCTCAAAGACAGCCTTATCCTTCATTTATCATCACATTGACGAAATGGGGGAAACTGCTCATGTGAGTGAGCTACATTCTGTCTAAACATACATTTTGAGTTCATAACAACAAATATTTGCAATTAAATACTCGCACTCGTGTATTGATGAAAATTCATAAAACCTTTATTAATAATTCATGTCTTACAAATAAAACAATGAAGAATGAGAAGTATACTTAGATCCTAAACAATCCTTGGGATCTAACATGTTTAACACAAACATCTCTCTTGTCTGGTTTGGTGAGGGGATCTGCCACCATGTCATGAGTAGATATATACTTCACATTAACTTCTTTGCGTGAAATTAAGTCCCTGACAAAATGATACTTAATCTCTATGTGCTTTGATTTGCTGTGGAACCTCTGGTCCTTAGCGAAAGCTATAGCAGATTGACTATCACTGTTAACTATGACTTGGGTTTGACAATTGGTTACATTCAAGTTGTTTAGGATCCGATTCAGCCAAATAGCCTCTTGAACTGCTGATGAATACGATACGTATTCAGCTTCCATGGTGGACAGGGCTACACAAGTTTGTTTCTTGCTACTCCAGGAAATCGTGCCATTTCCTAGCAAGAACACATAACTTGACGTGGACTTTCTTTCGTCCAAGTCTACCTTGATAGCATAGAGAATAATCTGTTGTTCCTTTGAGGTACCTCAGTATCCTCTTCACAGCTGCCCAATGTGCTGTTAGGGATTAAAGCCAGTTAATCAACTGTAGCGCAGCGGAATTGCGGTTTACAATTTATTTCTAATCCCTTTGAGTTTGATCTTTGTCCGTTAACCATTGATTGAATAAAATCTTTTGGATCCGTTTAAGGGTAAAAACTTACCCGGATTGTCTCTTCTAGAGACGGCTGAAGAATCCACAAAGTAGTAAGATCTCCGTAGTCAGGTGCACGAACAGCTATCGAGCCAGAACCGGTGCTAGCCGAAGAACGGAAGAACAGCGGGAGAGATTGTGTAATTATCCAATAATTCCTCCACTTTCTTTTGGAGGTGGGCGAACTCAATATTGTTCAAAGAACAATATATGTTGGCCGAATGTGTATCTAGGTTTCTTAGGGTTTTAGTGTTTTAATTTATATATATAGTGTATTCCTAAACCTAATTGGTTTAGGGTTAATTGGTTAATTACAAAACTAATCCAATCCTAATCTAATTACATAAATAAATACCAATAATATTTATTCTATGTAATTAATTATGATTAGATTAAATTTAATTATCCCAATTAAATAAGCAACACTAATTAATAAATTAACGTATTAGTTTAATTAATTATTCACCGAATGCAATTTCATTAATTTATAAATTAATTAATTACATCCCGTAAACTAATTAATCAATTAAATACTCAACACTTAAGACCATTAATCAATTACCTTAATACTAAGTATCAATTAATCAATTAATTAACCACCAATTAATTACCTTGATATTTTACTATCAATCAATTAATTAATTTCATCTCTCCAATGTACCGTTCTATAAGTTCTAACTCAGATGTTCGATGTGCACGATCCTATGGGACTGTCCTTAGCTAGCAGTGGGCTCACGGCCCACAGACAGTAAGTGGGTTCTAGCAAAGCATTACTGCCCCTAACCAAGACAGAGTTTCAGCAGTCTAAAGATGCAGAGACCCTGTAGTTATCTCTTAACTTCTTTTACCATTTGATATCGATATTATAAACTAAAGGCATGGCGGCTGTCATCCTCTCTGTTGTTTATGATATTTCTTGATCTTAAGTAGATTAATGAATCTGATAAGTAAACTACTTATCAGGGTGTGGCCACACACTTATCAATCTCACTCGTCAAGTGGCCTGTGATATCATCTCACTATTATGTGAGCGGTAATTCCATCACTTCACTATCAATGCCAATGTGTTCACCTTTTCACCCAATCATACCCGTATTTGACATCATGTTACAGACCTGTTAGGCGTATGTCAAAGTGAACCGGATCCCACATTGATATTATAATGAAATCTGGTCTGAAGACAGTTAGAGACCTACTTAAGAAAACTAATGACACAACCACCATGTAGTTTTCTCGAGCGGATCGATCCAGTCACATGCATACTACATGTACCCATATTCACAACTGACTTATCAAGTGCTATGGCTAGTATCAATTACTACCATACAGTCGTCGAATATACAAGTATGTGGTCCTAATCATTCCCATGATAGAATAGGCTTGGGATACGGTTTTATGATTATCAATCAATGGATTCTCTATTCATATAATAGCACAAGATATAAATGAACTAGATTAATGCCTTTATTAATGTGACACAAATACATTTTTTATAAGAACCAATGCCTATGAACTAGGGCACACCAACATGTGCTAGTCCTGGGTTGGACTAATATCTACTCACCATCCCAACGGCATGACAGATATCAGGTCTTGTACATAACATGGCGTACATTAGACTACCTACGACACTTGCATATGGAACTTTTTCCATCCTTTTCTTTTCGTTTGGATTCTTTGGACACATTTTGGTACTTAGGGTGATGTCCTTAGTCATCGGGCTATCTACAGGCCTACTTCCACGCATACCGAAACGATAAATGACTTTGTTAACATAAGTCTCTTGAGACAGTGCTAATAGTTTCTTTGATCGATCCATTGAAATCTTAACCCGAAGTATGTATGCGGCTTCGCCCATATCTTTCATTTCAAAACTTGAGTTTAGCCAAGCTTTGATTTGGTTTACAAATTCTATGTCATTTCCTACTATCAGTATGTCATCTACATACAGAGATAAAATGATAAAATTTCTACCCGACCATTTCGTGTAGACACAATGGTCCTCTTCAAGCATCTTGAAGCCATTCGAAATCATTTGATTGTGAAAACGAAGGTACCATTGCCTAGAGGACTGTTTAAGGCCATAAATTGACTTTTTCAATTTGCAGACCTTATGCTCGGAGCCTTTTACCACGAAGCCCTCTGGCTGTGACATATAGATCTCTTCGCTCAATTCTCCATTGAGAAAAGCAGTCTTAACATCCATCTGATGTAGCTCTAGGTCTAAACTTGCTACAATAGCTAAGATTAGTCTAATAGATGTAAACCTTACAACAGGTGAGAATGTCTCCTCGAAGTCTATTCCTTCCTGTTGTGTATAGCCTTTAGCGACAAGGCGAGCTTTGTACCTTTCGATACTATTGTCAGCCCTTCGCTTCACTTTGAGAACACATCTGCTCCCAACAGCTTTTCTACCTTTTGGCAGATCAACCAGTTCCCAAACATGGTTGGATCTCATAGAATCTAGTTCCTCTTGCATTGCTATAGTCCATTTGTCTTTTTCCGGAGAAGTGAAAGCTTCTTTAGCATTTCTAGGTTCTGCATCATCATTTGGAGTTACTAAAAGAGCTGTGCCTTCGATACCAAATCGTCGACTATCAACTCTTTGCCTTTTAGTATGGCGCGGTTCCGAGTTTTGATAAACTTCTCTCATGTATTCATTATAACCCGGAATCCTATCTCTTAGACTTTGTCCCAAATTCTCACAAGAATCAGGAATCAAACTCCCACTTAAATAAGGATCTGTCACATTCGAAACGTTTTGAGGTTCAGAACTTTGACCTTGTTCTTGTTCCTGGTAGTGATCAGTATCATTACCTTGATCCTCAAAATTCCTCCCACCCGAATGGAGAGGTTCGTTTGAATCTATTTCCTCAAACAGAGTGAGATCAGTGTCAACTTCTCCTAGCTTAGGAAACTCATTCTCTAAGAAGACGACGTCTCGTGATTCAAATTCTGTCACTCGACCTTCACTATTTTCTCCCACTAGGACATATCCCTTTGATACGTCAGGGTATCTTATAAAGACACACTTTCTACCTCTTGGGCCTAATTTCCCAAATTTGCTAGAGGTATTATGGGCAAAAACAGTACAACCCCAAGGTCTGAGCATACTTAAATCGGGTTTTCTACCAGTCCACAGCTCATAAGGAGTGGAAGTGACAGTCTTGGAGGGCACTCGGTTTAGAACATATGTAGCTGTTAGCAAAGCATCTCCCCAATAGGAAATAGGCAAGTTTGCTTCAGCCATCATAGATCGAACCATATCAAGGAGAGTTCTATTTCTCCTCTCGGCAACACCATTTTGTTGCGAAGTGTATGTGATAGACAACTGATGCTCTATCCCTTTCTCATCACATAAAGCTTTGAATTCATCTGAAAGATATTCTCGACCTCGGTCATTTCTTAAAACTTTGATCTTCTTATCTAGTTGATTTTCAACAAGGTTCATAAACTTTCTGAAACAACTCAAAGCTTCAGACTTGTGAGACATCAAGTAGATGTGACCATACCTTGTATAGTCATCTATGAAGGTGATGAAGTAGTAGGCCCCATGCCTAGCCCTCACATTCATTGGACCACAGACATCAGAATGAATTAATTGTAGAGGAAATTCTGCCCTAGTACCCTTCCCGAATGGTTTTTTATGCATTTTTCCTTTAAGACATGGTTCACATGGAGGTAATTCAACTTTTCTTAAACTACCTAGTAAGCCCTCTTTGGCTAAACGATTCATACGATCTTGGCCAATGTGATTTAACCTATCATGCCATAAACTAACATCTTTATCCACAGAAGAAGAAGTAGTAACAGAAAAATTATTGGAGTCATATAATTCAACATCCAAAATAGTCAAACCATTCAGTACATATCCTGAACCATAGAATTCATTATCCAAACTTAAATGCAAACTGTCATTAGCAAAAAGAAAGGCAAATCCAATTCTTAACAAAGAGTTCACAGAAATAAGGTTTCTCCGAATATTCGGAGCATAGAGAACATCTTATAGGAGGAGAGTTTGACCGCCATGTAGACTCAATCTACATGTGCCAATCCCTTCGAGTGCAACTCTCGAGTTGTCTCCCACATAGATCCATCTTGAACCGACTGGAATTCGTCGGAACTCGACAAAGGTCTCTCTTTCCTTCGTCACATGGTCTGTTGCACCTGAATCAACAACCCACAAAGGATCATGTTCAGCTATGAGAACAGTGCTAGATACATTTATTTCACTCACACATGAGTTAGTGTAGTGTACCTTAGGAACTTTGCAATCATTTGCATAGTGTCCTTTTTCTTGGCACTTGAAACATTTCACACGTGAAAGCTTCGGTTTCTTTCTGTTTTTGTTCTCTTTCCCTTTCTATTTTCTATATTCACAGGCTCTTTAGCTTGCTCTTTGCCCTGGCCATAGAAGCGCTTACGCTTTTGCCTTGGAGGATTGGAACGCCTCCCACTTGAGTGGGCTCCCACATAATGGGCTTCAGCATTGATTTTAATCGATGCCAGGCGATCCTCCTCTAGCTCAAGGTGGCGACAAACATCATCGAAGGTTTGAATTGCTTCGGTGTGGGTTAGGTGCACCTTCATGTGCTCCCAACTGTTTGGTAAAGAGCGGATAACAGCTTGCACTTCCTGCTCATTGGTCAATTGATGACCTGCTACATTCAGCTCACTGATCATGTTGGACATTTCTCTTAAATGCTTTTTCATTGTATGATCATGCCTCTTCTTGTAAGTGTCAAACTTAATTGTTAATGAGCGGAGCCTAGTCAGAGACACACCTCCGAATTTCTCCTTCAAGGCATCCCATAGGCCCTTGGCTGACTCAATCTTACAGAATTGCCTAGTGAACTCATCATCCATGGCACTCAGCATGATGATGCGGGTAGTGGAATCCTTTTTCTTCCATGACGTATAATCTCGACGAAGCTGAGCAGTTGCACCATCCTCAGGTTCGACCATAACCATATCCAAGTGAGCAAGCACATCTTGCTCTTCAAGCACATACTTTATTTTTATTGACCAAACCTCATAGTTATCCCCATTTAATTTCAGGTCTTTGTTGAGTTCAGCAACTATAGACTTTCTAGCTGCTGCCATTGATGACTGATCTACAATGGTACTGCACGACTTAGTAAGAAGTTATTAAAGGTTCAATACACGCATTAATTCTCTAGAAAACTTATATCTAATCAATCAAATTTTCATTCTAAATTTCGATTCGAAAATGAGACCGAAGTGGCTCAAATTACCCTTTACACTTTAGTATTAGATCCAACTAATTAGATACATTAATGCTTAGAGAATTTTGTTACTCACAAGTAACGATTTTGCAACTTATTACAAAAAAAAATATGGTTGTTGTAAGGAATTAAGATGACTTTTGATTTATTATTTCGATCTTAATGTTGACTAATCTTAACTACTAAGGTCGAAGATAATCATTAAATCAATAATAACTAATCACTGATTTAATAAATCACAATTAAATGCTCACATAAAATTATTCAAGCTCATCAATTCCAATCCAACATACCAAAAATTATCCAATCAAAATCGAATAATAATTAAATTAGGATCCCAATGGTTATCCAAACATATTTGAATAATCACACCATAAATAAAAAATTATCCAAACATATTTGAAATTTTTTTTTATTAAAAATCCATTAGAAAACAAAAATTCCAATAGAAATCCTAACAAAAATTATAACACTGGAATAATAAACCCAAAAAAAAAAATTTGTTCCAAAAATTAAATCCACAACCACACCAAAAACAAAAATGGTTCATTTAACCAACATACAAATCTTCCATCTCTTCCATGTAGGGAATTTCTCCTACACGGAATGGGCGAAGGAAGGAACGAATCACAGATCTCCTTAACATTTCAGGCATCTCTCCGAAAACCCTCCTGTATTGGACAGACCTAAGTTGTCTCCCAGACCTCAGTCTCACTCCATCGTCACTTACAGGTAAGGTGACATTCAACTCATCTAGCTCATTTAAGAACAATAACACGGAATGTTCATAATTCAAGCTAGAACTGTTAAAGCTATGCAAATATAGCCTATGGAGTCTTGGAGAGGACTTTAGGGTTTCAAGAAGGCCGGAGAATAATATTATTTGATCATAACCTCCTTCAAAATCTCCCATAAGGATGAGGCACTACATAAGGTCATGTACCTTGATCAGGTGACGCACAATAGCATCTGCATCATCCCATCGCACTTCCTTAGACTTTCTGCATTTCAAAAGTCTAATGCGAAATATCTCCCTGATAGCCACTTGATTGTCCGTTACAGGCTCCACTGGGGTGAATCTAATGATTGCCATGACTATCCAAAAACAAAGAAACACCAGAAAAGGTTAGTGCCACATGCATAGAACTTTTCCCAATCAAAACATATCTCGATTGTCATAGTGGTAGGGACCTCCTTAAATCTGATTTAAAATCATTTATAACACATAAACAATTTTATAAAATATTTTTAGAGAGTTTATAAAACATTTATAACACATTTAAAATATTTAATATACCCTAATTAAAAGAGATTGTATAAACTGCTCATCCAAAAATTTTGAAAAAATACCCAAAAAATCAGAAAAAATCAGAAACGCGTTTCTGTAAAAAACAGGAAAAAATGGGTCACGGGAAGAGGCCCCACGCGCCCACACACGCCTGGCGCGTGTGGAGGGGCCTCTGCCACGTGGCGCGTGCTGGTTGGTCCAACTGGCGCCAGCACGGCACCGGCTGGCCAACCAGCGCCTGCCGCGTGGCGGGCTGGGGGAGACACACGTTTTCTCCCCCCCAAGTGGCGCGTGAAGGCCACGCGCCGCCTTTCCGGCCGATTCCAGCGATGAAAAATATATGGAACCTAGGGTTTTCAGGGTCTCTAGACTCGATGGTGTGGTCGGTTTTTCGATTTGACGAGCGGAATGAAAAATCAGAAGGTAACAGAAACCTAAAACGGGTTTAATTGAGTAAAAAATGTTTAAATCGAACACTAATTCAATTTAATCATGCAATCAATCAAATTCCAGTGTATAATCATAAAAAAAAAAATAACAATGAATTATTTTTAATCTTTCAAAAAAGATTCAAACGCAAACGGTAAAGACGGAATACTAGATCCAATGGCTTTGATACCAATGTTGGGATAAGCATATATTCACAACATATATATTTATCCGAATAAGTAAACGGGTTTACGGGTTACCTCTTGTAGCGCAGATCCCGTTCTTGATTTGCAGCGGAAGGATTTCGGATCAATCACCCGATCTAGTATCACCGCTCAAGCCTTCAACCATGCCAATAGAATTGGGAGAGGAAGACAATTGGTTCACGAACTAAAGCGACGACGAATCCCAAAAATAGAGAGAGGGGCGACGGCTTAGGGAAAAAGAGGAGAGAAAAAATTCTCTGGAGATCCTGTATCTCAAAACCTAATTTCTGACTCTCTTCTAATTCTCTTAGAATTATGATAGATTAGGGTTTCTATTTATACTGAATAAATAGATCACCTAACCCTAATTCTTATTGGGTTTGGACCCATTCCATTTCGGGCGGGCCTAATTGGATCCATATCCAATTAATTCCAACAGAGCTTTTAACATCTAAGTGAATATATTTAAATACATATAAATATTAAATTGATTTCTAAACTTGGTTTGCATTATAGATTTGATATAAAACAAATACTAAGTGATATCATACCATATAAGATAGACCATGTGGCAATATCATAAGCGTTTACGCGGTCACCCAAAGGATTTTTCCAGATAACACAATTCAAGCATTGTAACAAAACTCGCCAATATATAATATATCCCCTAAGATATCTATAATATAATTCTTTTAATATATTAAATTTATATTATCTTAATAATTTATATAATTATATGATTTTAAAAAATATTATATAATTATAAAACTAATTATAAGGTGGAAAGTGATAGGCTTTGTAAGACTTTAATTATCTTATTGGCGATATAATTAGTCACTTGCAATTAGAGAATATAGAGAGGTACATTGAATCATTTTCGAGCTTTTGACATCTAAGTCAATATATTTACATACATATAAAGATTAAATTGTTTTCTAAACTTGGTTTGCATAATAAATTTGGTATAAAACAAATAGTAAGTGGTATGTGTTGAAACACCTTTCTACATGATTTTGATTTGACAAAATTATTTAAGTTAATCCCATGATTAAGACAATTAAATTTAAATGCTTTGATTTAATTGTACTAATGTGTTTGTTCAATGTTGATTATCTTTATAAATAAGAACAGAAATAAAAAGTAAGACAAAATGAAGTCAGTATGAGCCACAGAAGCTGAGTATAAAAACAACTCAGCATCATAGAAGAAAAGTCTTCTTCCGAACAAAAGCTTGAAGACGAAGATGACCGAAGAAGCTGAGTAAAACATAACTCAGCCCCGTCAAAAGCGATCCTAAAGGCAACGTCAATTAAGTCAAGCTGAGTGTTCGTCAGGACAGCACCAATGATCCGTTAACTAGAAGACAAAGCCCGACAAAGGTCTGCATCAATTTAGAAGCCTCAGAATTACGCCCAGAGACCTTTTCGAGATGCATGGATCAACTGGCGTTTAGCAAGAAGACAAACCTGGCACTAGAAGACGAATCCTAACGCTAGAAGATGAAACTGGCAAGCCTGGCGCCTGCTAAATTCAGACGACAGGATTGGCCTTCAAATCTGTATGCTGACCAATGAATGACGCAAGAAGACCGTTTGAATTCAACGGATATGTCCGAATTCAAATGATTGAAGCATCATATTTTACTATAAAAGGATAAGTTCATCACTTGGATCCTTTGTCGATTTACAAAAAGAAAAACCAAGTACAGACAGAAAAGAAAATCATCATACGAGTGAAAATCCAAAAGAGAAGCTGTCTGATTAGAAAAAGCAATCTCTTACACCCAAATCCAATCTCTGTGTAAAAGTCTAGAATGAATTTGTATTCATCTAAAGTGTTCTTCATCTAAAAGAACAAATTTGTATCAATTGTAAAGATTGAGAGAGTTGCGCTGAGTACTCAGTCTTAGTACTCAGCGGTAGAGAAAATCTGAGTGTTCGGTTATAGCGCTTAGTAGGATTGAGTAGACGAATAGAGGACGGTACTCTTGCATACTCAATTGCTTTGTAAACGGTTACTGCTCTACCTTTAAAGAGCTAAGTAGTGGATTGAAAAAGCCCGTAAGGATTCTGGGGACTGGACGTAGGCGGTGAGGCCGAACCAGGATAAGACTGCTGAGTAATCTCTAACCATTCTCTTGATATATATATATATATATATATGTATGTGTTGCTTGCTTGAATTACTCAGTATATAATTTGTATAAACCGATGCTGAGTAATCAGAGTGCTGAGTTGGAAGCTGACCCAAGTGTTATTTCCCAACTCACAAGTGAAACAGTTCTAGTCAGCCTCTGACTAAAGCTGTCTTGCATCGCGCTCAGCCTTGCTGACCAAAACTGAGTAAAGTTATTTAAAGAATTAAATTAAGTCAGCATAATTAAGCGAAAAAGTTACATTAGTTCCTAACCCCCCCTTGGAACTAATCCTATTACATTACACGGGACCAACAAGTGGTATCAGAGCTTAGTAGCTCACTACTCAAAGATAAAACTATCTTGAGCTGATCCCTGTAAATGGCTGAGAACAGCACTCGTTTCCTTCCAGGAAATCAAACAACACAGATACTCCCTGAGGGGTTATCTATTAGTCGGCCTCCCTTGTTCTTCGGGTCAAATTATACATTTTGGAAGAACAGGATGAAAATTTTTATTCAGGGAACAAACATGAGTGCATGGCTTACGATAGTCCAAGGCCTGTTTGTTCCTTACAAAATGGTAAACAACGAGAAAGTTGTTAAAAGTGAAACTGAGTGGTCAGAAGATGACCTTAAGAAATTACAGAATAATGCTTCGGCCATCAATATGCTTCACTGTGCTTTAGATGATGCAGAGTACAATAAAATTTCAGGTTGTGAGTCAGCACAGGAAATATGGAAAAAGATGGAGGTGACCTATGAAGGCACTAGCAAGGTCAAGGAGTCCAAGGTGAATCAACACATGAGACTATACGAGCTGTTCGAGATGAATGAAAATGAAGACATCTCGGAGATGAACTCAAGGTTCACTAACATCATCAATGAGCTTAAGAGACTCGGTAAGAACTTCACAGAAGAAGAATATGTGAAGAAAATCTTGAGAAGTCTCCCCAAGAGCTGGCAAGCTAAGAAGACAGCTGTGGAAGAAGCTCAGGACCTGACCACATACAAATATGATGAGCTCATAGGATCTCTACTGACCCACGAGATTTCCATGAAGAATTTTGAAGCTAAAGAAAAGTCAGAGGATAAGAAGCAAAAATCTCTTGTCATGAAAGCTGACTCAATAGAAGCTAACTCATCAGATGATGAGGAGATGGCCATGTTCACAAGAAAGATGAAGAAGCTGTTCAAAAAGAATGACAAGAACAGCAAAAGGTCATTCAGAAGAAGCGATAAATACAAAGCTGAGTCCAGCGACAGCATATATAAGAAGGACAGCTCGAAGCCTGTCACTTGCTTTGAATGCCATCAAACTGGGCACATTAAATCAAGTTGTCCCACACTGAAGAAAGAAAAGAAAGGCAGTAGAAAAGCTATGGTGGCAACATGGAGCGATAGTGATGATTCAACCTCATCAGAAGCTGATGCCACTGAGTCAGCAAACATATGTTTCATGGCTGACGAATCTGCTGACCATTGCCGGTCTGAGCAAGCTGACCTCTCAGATGGATCTGACCAAGAGGAACACTCCAATGAGGTAACATCTCTTCTTCTGCTCAGAAATGAAATGGTTAATGCCTTGAGCGATCTCTATACACTGACCAAAAAGTGTAATAAGAAAATAAGAGCACTCAGCAGGCGATGAGATTGAAGAGGTCAAACTGAGTGACCTCCGACATCTGCTTCAAGACAACACCAGGCAAGATGAAAATCTAAAAATCATGCATCAGTTTGTCTCGAAAGTCCAATCAGACTCTAAGAAGCTGAGAAAGGACATCACATCTATACAGAACCAGCTGAGTACATCGGCTAAGAAAATGTTCTATCCAAATGCTGAGTATCAAGGTACTGGTCAGCATAGACAGTACACTCAGCAGAACAGTCAGTGTGACTGTTGTGGAAAAAGAGGGCACACTATAAATGTGTGTTGGTATGCTCAGCACCATCGTGCTGACCAAAAGAGGAAATACCCTCAAAGGGTAATCTTTTGTGACTATTATGGTAAAAATGGCCACACCATAAATGTATGCCGTCACAAAATAAAATATGATGCTTCACCTGTTTATGCTAACCAACGAGGACCCAAAAAGAATTGGGTACCTAAATATGAATAGTTTAAAGGGTAAAGTTCAAATAAAACCCCTGTGGTTTCACTAATTTTCAGATAAAGGACTGTGGTTTACTTTTTGTCAAAACGAGGACTGAGGTTTTCAACTTTAGCAAAATAAGGACTTTTTCGATTGATAATATTAAAATCACCCTTAACAACTTCAAAAATGACATATTTTAAGAACTACTAATATTCTAAGCAACTTTAATTCTTCAACTTTTTTATTTTGAGATTATTTAGACGATGTTTGGTAAAGAGAGAGAAAGTTAATGTTAAGAGAGAGAAAGTTCCAAAAAAGATGATTTTCTAAAATCGAAAATTTGGTTCCATAGAAAATATGACATTGAACAACTTTAATTCTTAAAAAATTTCATTTTCAGGTCGTTAAAGATAGTTTTAATAGCATTATTAAAAGTGTGAAACCTCAGTCCTCGTTTTGACAAAAAGTAAACCAGAGTCCTTTATCTGAAAATTAGTGAAACCACAGGGGTTTTATTTGAACTTTCCCCTAGTTTAAATTGCAGGTGAGCTTGAGGTGCGCGGAGAAGCCAAAGCTATGGTACATTGACAGCGCATGCTCGAGGCATATGACTGGTGATGAAACCCAGTTCATCACACTTGTGCATAAACGAGGTGGAAATGTAAGCTTTGGAGACAATAAAAAAGGGTAAGATAGTAGGATCAGGTACTATCGGAGGAAACCCTACTATTGAGTCAGTCTCCTTAGTCAGGGGTCTCAAATATAACCTATTGAGCGTGGCTCAGCTGTGTGACAGTGGTAGAAAGGTTGTATTTGATGCCACTGAGTATCGGATACTCAAGGGAAAAACAAATGATTTGATTTTAACCGCCCCTCATGTTGACAATGTTTTCATGTTGAGTTTAGAAAAGAAGTTTTCGAAAAACATATGCTTAGTGTCAAAGGAAGATAATTCCTGGCTATGGCATAGGAGACTTGGTCATGTAAGCATGGACCTCCTTGCCAAATTAGCAAGAAAGCAATTAGTTGAGGGACTGCCCAAACTTAGATTTGAGAAAGATCAATTATGCAATGCTTGTCAGCAAGGTAAACAAACCAAAAAGTCTTTTCAAAGTAAAAGTATTGTCTCAACCAAGCGTCCATTGGAATTACTACACTTGGATCTCTTCGGACCTGTCCAGCCACTCAGCTTGGGCGGTAAGAGATTTTCCTTGGTCATTGTAGATGATTTCTCTCGGTATACTTGGATCATCTTGCTGAGTAGCAAGGATGAAGCTTTTGAGATGTTCTCAACACTGATCAGAAAACTTGAAAATGATAAAAATTTAAAATTGATAATGGCGGAGAATTAAAAAACCAACAGTTTGATGAATTCTGTGAAGTCGGCGGCATTGACCATAATTTTCTGCTCCTAGAACTCCTCAACAAAATGGGGTAGTTGAGAGAAAGAACAGAACATTAGTTGAAATAGCTAGGACAATGCTGAGTGAGAATAGGCTTCTAAAGTATTTCTGGGGTGAAGCTGTCAACACAGCATGCTATATGCTCAATAGGGCTTTAGTTAGACCTATACTTAAGAAAACCCCCTACGAACTTTGGAAAGGACGAAAACCCAACATTGGATATTTTCGTGCCTTTGGTTGTAAATGTTTTATACTCAATATGAAAGAAAACCTTGCCAAGTTTGACTCTAAAGCTGACGAAGCGATCTTTCTAGGGTACTCAACTAACAATAAAGCATATAGGGTGTTCAATAAAAGAACTCAGGTCGTAGAAGAGTCTGTACATGTTGAGTTCGATGAAACTGGCCCTACAGGAAAGTCAAGTCAGTCTGCTGAAGATGACCCATGCTCAGCTTCCGCTGACCAAAATGGAGCCGCTGAGTCATTGCCACACGGGCTGACTAAAGGTAAAAACGAACCTGAAATTACCTTTGTTGACCAATCTAAAACTGCAGAGATGATCGAAACACCTGCCCCTGAAAACTCAACATTACCCAAAGAGATCAAAATTCCAAGAGGACATTCAGAAAAGTCCATTCTTGATGCTGCTGAGAACAACCTGATGACAAGAAATCAGCTTAGGAGATATCTCAGCAATGTTGCATTCGTCTCAGTTTATGAACCAAAGAACTTCACCGAAGCTGAGCACGATGAATTCTGGATCAATGCGATGCAAGAAGAGCTTGATCAATTCAAGATAAATGAGGTATGGGATTTAGTGCCAAAACCTAGGAATCAAAAGACCATAGGAACTAAGTGGGTCTTTAGAAATAAGCTAGATGAACAAGGTAACGTAGTCAGGAACAAAGCCAGACTGGTAGCTCAGGGCTACAGTCAGCAAGAAGGCATTGACTATGGTGAGACCTTTGCACCCGTAGCTAGGCTAGAGGCTATAAGAATATTGTGTGCATATGCTAGCTTCATGAACTTTAAACTATTCCAAATGGATGTCAAAAGTGCATTTCTTAATAGAGTTATAAACGAAGAGGTATATGTTAGTCAGTGATAGGGGTCAAAAACCCCTATCTTTGGGTATGGTTTTAGGACGGGTTTTAGTGTTATTTAGTTAATAAGCGAGCAATTCTCGCATTTAAATGCTTTTGTGTGAGTTAGTTAGAAATTGGAAATGTTTTATTTACTTTTCGCTGTTTAGGCTCATTTTGTGATCAATTTAGGCAAATACGGACAAATTGGCATGCATATAACAATTCCGTTATCTTTTGAAGCTAATTGATCTGTCAAAAGTCGCACCAAACGAAGCGTTTGCTCAAATAAGCGATTGGCGGGTCAATTTAGCCTTCGGACTAATGTTATCTGGAGTTTTGTGCATGCGTAGGGATAAATTCGGGCGAAGAACACGTTGATTGGCATTCGGCAAACACGCGGAGGCATATCGAGCAAGACAGCTCATCGAGCAGACTGTGCCTGCTCGCCGAGCAGGCCGGCAGAGGGCTGCTCGGCGAGCAGGCAATGCCTGCTCGCGACGAGCAGCGCCTGCTCGCCGAGCAGCTCGCCCTGCTCGGCGAGCAGGCCTGCGGGAATTAGTCAAAAAGACCAATTCCGCCCCCACGACGCCACGATGGACCCCACGACTTCCTACCTGCATAAGGACACGAATTAGGTCATCAAAAGGGCCCGAGCCACGCCTATAAATAGGATTTTTCCAATGTAATTAGGCATCTTTTATCTTTGTAATTTTCTTAGCTTTTCATCTTGAGAAATCCTCTCCACCTCCTCCATATCCTTCAAACCTCCATTGAAGACACCTCCGAAGCTCCGTTCACCGAGGATTGCTCAAGCTCCATCCTTAAGTCCTAGGAAGACGCCTGCATTGGTAGACAGGTTCCCTGAAAGGGATTTTTCTTCTTTTATATTCTGTCTAGCCTCTGATACATGTTATGAATCCTAGGCTTATTGTAACTTCGTGACAATACTTTCATCTTTGATATATATTATAGTTCTTGTTCATTCAATTGTTTTAATGCTTTAATCTTTGTCTTACGCTTTGTCTGATTGGTTTAACTCATTCGATAATCCCAAAATCGAGTTGGCACATATTGCGAGCTGAATCTGACCTAGTCAGTGCCTATAGGATTGACGACCCTATAGAAGATTAAGCCTAAATTGCTGAGCCTTAGAGCTAGTTTCGGCCTTACAAGGGAATCACGAACTAGGGACTTTAGGAGGATAGGTCGGGTTAATCGCCTCGGACACAAGTGACTTAGGTTTTAATTCAATTGCTTAAAAAATCTATTTTCATTATCATCGTATCCCTTCATGTTCCTTCGGATAATTGCATTGGTAAAAGATCACTTAGGAGTAGTTTAACATTATTAGGGGTAGAGTAACTTAATTAGGCGTAGAATAACTTAGTTAGAATCAGATAACTTAGCTAGGAATAGTATAATTCAACCTAGGAGTAGATTAACTTAGAAAAACCAACTCAAAACCCCCTAAGCCTTGATAACACCTGAAACCAAGTAACTCGATACTTGCAGAAATAAATCCTGTGGACGATAACCTGGACTTAACCAGAAATTTATTACTTGATAACGACGGGGTACACTTATCCCTTAGTGAGTCTCGCGGTACGAACGCCGTGAGGCGCATCAAGTTTTTGGCGCCGTTGCCGGGGATTTATTTCTTCTGCAATATCGAACCAAAGGTCGATTTGTTAGTTTAGGCATTCATTGTGAATATCTTTGTTAATATCAACTATACTTATTTATACTTATACTTGTTAATATCATTTATACTTGTGTATATATACTTGTTTATAATAACTATACTTGTTTATACTTATACTTGCTCACATCATTGTTTGTATGTACTTGTTCATAATAGTTATACTTGTTTATACTTACGCTTGTTTATATTCGTTTATACAAACGTGTATTTATACTTGTTTATCTTTACTAGTCTGTACCATGTACATCAACCCATATTTGTCAATATAAACCGATACTTGTACAAAACTGTGCAACCTTGTATGATATGTATAATTTCCTTCCGCTTTCATTTATTTCTTGTATTTATTTCTTCTCAGCGTATGCCTATAAGATCAGCAAGAATACCGTGTGTCCCTCTTAACCCTGAACTTGAACGTACTCTTCGCAGGAGCAAACAGATCGGAAAGCTGAAGCAAGACGAGATCATCGAGCCTATCAAAATGACTGACAATGAACGGAACAATGAGCGGAACACTGAGAACACCGGGCCAAAAACTGACACTCGTCTGATGAGTGAGATCCTGGCGCCACACCGACACCAGCATTTGTCCGGCATTGCCGCTCCGAATATTCCGGCTAATACATATGAAATCAAGTCTGGTATAATTCACTTGATCCAACAGACCGGATTGTTTGGAGGGGAAGCACATGAGAGCCCGAATGATCATCTGGATCGCTTCCTAATGTGCGGAGATACTGCAAGAACAAATGGGGTTCCCCAAGATGCTGCTAGGCTGAAGTTGTTCCCGTTTTCTCTGACTGGGCAAGCTTTGGAATGGCTGAGAACACTGGAGCCCGGATCAATCACGACTTGGGCAGGATTGGAGAAGGAATTCTTGTCCTACTACTTTCCTCCCTCGAAGACAGCAATGCTCAGGGGTGAGATCACATCCTTCCACCAACCCGAGCACGAAGCGCTCCACACATCTTGGACCCGATTCAGGAAAATGATGCGCATGTGCCCTCATCATGACATGCCCAAGCATCAATTGGTGAGCGTCTTCTATCACGGATTGACACCCACCAACAGGGCTATTGTAGACTCCGCAGCGGGTGGAGATTTGTTTAGGAAGACAGCAACAGAGGCATATGACATGATTAATGAGCTAGCTAGGAAGAGTGTGCAGTGGCAAGAACAGAAGCTCGCTGGCCCCACAAGGCAGCGGGTGTTTGCGGTGGAAGAACAAGAACAAAATCCGAGTGTTGCGGATATAAGTAGGAAGATGGACGTCCTGTTGGCTAAATTCAGCCAACCTCCCACCTGTGTGCACTATGGCGGCGACCACCATGGAAAGGAATGTCAGGCAGGTAGCCCTTTCGCTGGAGATAGGGTGGAGATGGTCAATTATGTTGGGGGACAGCCGAGGTACAACCAGAACTATAACAACTACAACCCCAACAACCACAACTCCTACAACAACAACAACAACTATAAGAGGCCTCAGCACCCGAACCTATCTTACGGGAATTCAAACCAGAATGTGCTTCGACCTCCTAGCGGTTTTGTTCAGGAGCATAGAGATCAGGGGCTTGGCATGTCCCCATATCAACAGCAGAATCAAGGGCCAATGCAACCTCCTAAGGAATCTGACGATGTGGTTACTCTTTTGAAGGAGATCTCGGCCAGGCTTGCCAACAATGAAGCTTTCTGCAAGGATTTGAGCAATCAGGTAGCTCAGATCAATAGGGACAGGCAAGAAAGGCCACAGGGTTCTCTCCCAAGCACAACGGAGAAGAATCCAAAGATCCTGAGAAAGGATTGAGTAAGGGGGAGGAATCGAGTTCTCCTCGGTTTAAATTCAAAGCTTGAACAATTACTTCTGCAGTTTCCTTTTCTTTTATTTTTGATTAATTTTGGTTGTTAATTTTTAATTCACATTTTCTCTTTCTATTTATTTACATTGTCAAGTTTTGCCCCCATACTCTCTCTAAAAAAAAAAAAAATCGTCCAGCCCGGGCGAGCTAGGTACTGCCGCCCAGCTCGGCCGACACGGGCTGTTCGGGACTTTAATCCTGAACCAAAAAAAAAGAGAGAGAAAGAAAGAAGAAAAGAAAAAGAAAAGGGGGGGGGGGGGTGACTCATCATCCCCTTCCCCCACTTTCTTCTTATTCCCTTTCTTTCCTTCTTTCTTCCATTATTTCCTTCTTCCTTTCTTTCTTTTCCTTTCTTTCCCTCTCAAAACCTAACCCCCCAAATCCACCATACTAACCCGAATTCAACAAATAAGGTATGAATCTTTACCCATTTTTTATTTCTAACATGTTTTTAGGCTTAGATTTTAGTTTAGGGGGTTAATTTTTGAGATTTGGGATAAAACCTAAGTTTTGGTTTTTTCCCCTTTCTCTCAAATAACCTTTTATTTTGCTTTTAATTCTTGATATTCTTGCAATATATAGTTACATTATGATCAATATATGGTTTAGGTATGATTTTTGTTCTTAATTTGTGAATTTTTGGAGAAATTGTTAAATTTGGGTAAAACCTCCCTTTTAGCTCAAAATCCAACTATTCAGTTTATGTTTTAAAACTTGTCAATAGAACTCTGTATCACACTTTTAGCACATTTTGGTCACTGGGCATTGTTAATTTTGCACGAATTTGGAATTACGGGTAAAATACTTAGGGACTGAAAGTTCATGGTTTTGGTCCCTAAGCTCCTAAGCTATGGCTATGCCTAATTGTTGGTTGTTTGGGGATTTACGTTTGTGTGAAGGGATTCTAACTAGTCCGTTTTGGTCTATCTCTCAGGTACGATGGGAAGGAAAGGCAAGTCCAAGATAACGGTTGACAATGAAGCCGACTCGGACGTCGAATTCAGTGACGTCCTGCAAGCTAAGTATAACCCACTTTTTGGATTAGTAGATGAGCGAGAGGGATTGTTATATCAGTGGTTTTCTAAGCAAGAACTTGCCACCTTAATCATTGTTGACCAGAAATATCTAGCATCTATAGGTCTGGAAAAGGACTTCAATGAAGTCCTAAAATTCCATGGTTGGCATAGGCTGGCCACAAAAAGGACCCTGGTGTACTATAATTTCACTGTAGAATTCCTGACCACTTTGAGAAAAGAGCTACCCGCGGGGTGTGGTAAGTATTCTTTTAGACTGAACGGTGTCCCCTATCGTCTCAATGACACTACATTAGCAGCCTTGATGGGAGTCTATAACCATCTAGAGGCAGTCTCGGGTTTTGAGGAACCCATGACAAAAGATAAAGCTTGGAAGCAATTAACAGGCTTATCAGAATTTGACTCCCGCACTGCTAGCCCAATCTCCCTTAGAGACCCAGTGCTAAACCTTGTACACAAGTTTGTGGCTCACAACTTGTTAGGGAAAAATGAGAGCAATAAAATCTCACAGACGGAGTTGCTCATACTGTGGTGTGTGGCCAACCAAAAACCCGTTGATAGTATCAAAGCCATCTTTGAAGGCTTTTCAAGCCAGACAAGTAAAAAATGCAGGTTAGTTGGCCTTGGACATTTGGTTACCAACTTCCTTGATAGCCAATTCAAAGATTTGGACATTCGGGAAGATGGTTTCCATCCCACCTTGCTTAACGCCACATTTCTAGGAAAATCTACTTTCCATTCAGTTTTGAACAGGAACCCATCTGGAGGAGCAAGCTCTAGTGGAAGGGCAAGGAAACGGACAAGAAACCTACCACAACAAGGAGAAGGAGAGCACAACGAACATGAGGAAGAAGAGGCTGCAGCAGCAGATGACCAAACGGAACACCAAGCGCCGGGGACGGAGGCCCAGTTCCAAGCCATCAACACCATGATGGCAGAAATGCGAGATCTTAACCTACGGACCTTTAACACTGTTCAACAGATGGACCAACGGTTCACTAACTTTGAGCAGAATATGGACCGAAGGCTTTCGGGTCTTGAATACGTAGCGGTAGACTACTGCGAACGCTACAACATGCCTTGGCCATACCCTCCGGCCGATCAGTAAGTTGTCTTCTCCACCCTAACTCTTTACACTTGCTCTTTATGATTTGTGATGCAATGTTGGAACTTATTGCATATTTTTAGTGTGAGGAGGAGGGGTAGACAAACTTACAAAAATTGTATAATTTTTAAAATTTTTGTTGCGTCGTGTCTAGTTTAGTTTTGCGTTTTTCGGGTTTTATTTATGTTTTGCATGTTTAGGACCTAAAACCGTGAACCTCCTTCGAATCTAAACTTCGTTATTTGTCCTTGAGGGCTGAGAACCGAATCTAAGATTGCATGACAACTAGTTTAGTTGTAGGACACAATCCTTGTATCTGTAAAAGCATGAGCTAAAGTTTGCATTTAGACCCTACTTTTGAAGAAATGTCAAAATCATTATTTAGGTAGATAACTTAAGAATTGAAGGCATGTGATGTTAAACTCGAGTTTGGGGAGAACTAGTAAACACAAAATTGAAACCCTAAGAATTGTGAGTTGAATTTGAGCCTAAGAGCGAACATCAAAAAGCTCTTTTTCTTGACATTTTTGTGTGAGTGCTTTGACTTGTGGAAGATTACAGATTTTGCACCTAATACTGTGTTGAACCTACATGCAATGATTTGAGATGATAAACGATGAAGTCAGCCTCATTAGAATTAACCCTTTTACTTACCTTATTTTCTCTTTTTCATCCACTCTAGGAAACCCCTTTGAGCCTATATTTTTGTAGTTTATAGATTTTTCTTTCGTTCTAACCTATTTTTGCAAACCATCGCTTGGTTTGCTACTTAACCCAAAGTTTTTCCAAATCTCACATCGAGCCTTTGTCGTTCTAGCGCTTTATCTTTGTCTATGGCATCATAGTAGCAAGCCAAAAGGCTAAGAAGTGAATGAGCATCACTATCCCAAAAAGAAAAAAAAGGGGAGAAAAGAGAAAAACAGAAAAAAAAGAAAAGAAAAGAAAAGAGACGAACAAGAAGGGGAGAACTTCATTCCCCAGTTCTTAAAATCAAAACGTCTCAAGAAAACATCCTAAAAAGAGAATAAGGAATGAATAAAAAGCTCAGTCACTTCATATTTGCTAAAGCCATTTGAACTTTGTTTTTTTAGCGCTAGAACTATTAACCCTTGTTGTACCTTTAACCCTCTAACCACATTACAACCCCAATTCGAGACTGTTTTTGATATCATCGGAGTCATATAGCATAGTAGAGGAACTCGGATGAACGTGCAAAATCAACGTAATCCTAAGCAATAACATAAGCCGAGAGTAAACACTTTAGCCACCAAAATTGTGTGAAATGAGTGAACTACCTATGGTGAGGTGTTTTACTTGGCGATCCCCTCAAGCTCGTTTAATTGAACATGTGTCCTTTTGCTTAAAACATATGACCTATGATAATTGAAATGCGGCTTTTGGATATCGTGTCTCTACTTTGTATTTCTGAATGCATGTGATTACAGATGCTTGTCAAACACCTAGTCAAACCGGGAGGTTTTCTAGCTTGTTTGTGATTACGGGTTTAGTTTTTTTGTTTACTTGGGGACAAGTAAAGTTTTAAGTGCGAGGAGGTTTGATAGGGGTCAAAAACCCCTATCTTTGGGTACGGTTTTAGGACGGGTTTTAGTGTTATTTAGTTAATAAGCGAGCAATTCTCGCATTTAAATGCTTTTGTGTGAGTTAGTTAGAAATTGGAAATGTTTTATTTACTTTTTGCTGTTTAGGCTCATTTTGTGATCAATTTAGGCAAATACGGCCAAATTGGCATGCATATAACAATTCCGTTATCTTTTGAAGCTAATTGATCCGTCAAAAGTCGCACCAAACGAAGCGTTTGCTCAAATAAGCGATTGGCAGGTCAATTTAGCCTTTGGACTAATGTTATCTGGAGTTTTGTGCATGCGTAGGGATAAATTCGGGCAAAGAACATGTTGATTAGCGTTCGGCAAACACGCGGAGGCATATCGAGCAAGACAGCTCACCGAGCAGACTGTGCCTGCTCGCCGAGCAGGCAATGCCTGCTCGCGATGAGCAGCGCCTGCTCGCCGAGCAGCTCGCCCTGCTCGGCGAGCAGGCCTGCGGGAATTGGTCAAAAAGACCAATTCTGCCCCCACGACGCCACGATGGACCCCACGACTTCCTACTTGCATAAGGACACGAATTAGGTCATCAAAAGGGCCCGAGCCACGCCTATAAATAGGATTTTTCCAATGTAATTAGGCATCTTTTATCTTTGTAATTTTCTTAGCTTTTCATCTTGAGAAATCCTCTCCACCTCCTCCATATCCTTCAAACCTCCATTGAAGACACCTCCGAAGCTCCGTTCACCGAGGATTGCTCAAGCTCCATCCTTAAGTCCTAGGAAGACGCCTGCATTGGTAGACAGGTTCCCTGAAAGGGATTTTTCTTCTTTTATATTCTGTCTAGCCTCTGATACATGTTATGAATCCTAGGCTTATTGTAACTTCGTGACAATACTTTCATCTTTGATATATATTATAGTTCTTGTTCATTCAATTGTTTTAATGCTTTAATCTTTGTCTTATGCTTTGTCTGATTGGTTTAACTCATTCGATAATCCCAAAATCGAGTTGGCACATATTGCGAGCTGAATCTGACCTAGTCAGTGCCTATAGGATTGACGACCCTATAGAAGATTAAGCCCAAATTGCTGAGCCTTAGAGCTAGTTTCGGCCTTACAAGGGAATCACGAACTAGGGACTTTAGGAGGATAGGTCGGGTTAATCGCCTCGGACACAAGTGACTTAGGTTTTAATTCAATTGCTTAAACAATCTATTTTCATTATCATCGTATCCCTTCATGTTCCTTCGGATAATTGCATTGGTAAAAGATCACTTAGGAGTAGTTTAACTTAATTAGGGGTAGAGTAACTTAATTAGGCGTAGAATAACTTAGTTAGAATCAGATAACTTAGCTAGGAATAGTATAATTCAACCTAGGAGTAGATTAACTTAGAAAAACCAACTCAAAACCCCCTAAGCCTAGATAACACCTGAAACCAAGTAACTCGATACTTGCAGAAATAAATCATGTGGACGATAACCTGGACTTAACCAGAAATTTATTACTTGATAACGACAGGGTACACTTATCCCTTAGTGAGTCTCGCGGTACGAACGCCGTGAGGCGCATCAGTCAGCCTCTAGGGTTTGAAGATCCAAAATTTCCAAACCATGTTTATAAACTCAAAAAGGCACTGTACGGCCTGAAACAAGCACCACGTGCTTGGTACGAAAGGTTGACTAGTTTCCTAGTGACCAGGAACTATGTCAGAGGTAAAGCTGACACAACCTTATTCATTAAGAAAAAGGGTAAAGATACCCTGCTGGCACAAATATACGTAGATGATATTATCTTTGGTGCTACTAATGAATCTATGTACAGGGAATTTAGTAAACAGATGCAAACTGAGTTCGAGATGTCAATGATGGGCGAACTCAACTTCTTTCTTGGACTTCAAATTAAGCAAGGAAAGAATGGCATCTTCATTAGTCAGACCAAGTATGCCAAAGAAATATTAAAGAAATTCGATATGGAAGAATGTAAACCCATATCTACCCCAATGGGTACTGACACTGTGCTTTGCGCTGACGAGAAAGGTAAGTCAGTAGACAGCAAGTTATATCGAGGTATGATTGGCTCTCTACTTTATCTAACTGCTAGTAGGCCAGACATTCAGTATTCAGTATGTTATTGTGCGAGATATCAAGCTTACCCCAGGGAATCTCACTATATAGCTGTCAAAAGAAATTTTAGATATTTGCAGAGCTCAGTTAATGCAGGTCTATGGTATCCAAATACAAATGACTTCACACTCATTGGATACACTGACGCTGACTATGGACGAGATAAGCTAGAGCGTAAGAGTACTTCAGGAGGATGTCACTTTCTTGGAAGCTGTCTAGTGTCTTGGTTCAGTAAGAAGCAATCGTCAGTGGCCCTGTCAACAACTTAATCTGAGTACATTGCTGCTGGAAGCTGTGTGGCACAAGTCCTATGGATTAAGCAACAACTGGAGGATTATGGAGTACAAATAGAAACAATCGAAGTCAAGTGCGACAACAAGAGTGCCATTGACTTATCCAAAAATCCAATCCAACACAGCAGGATGAAGCATGTCAGCATTTGGCATCACTTCATCAGAGACTATGTACTCAAAGGGGAGATCAAGCTGACCTATGTTCCAACAGATGAACAACTTGCGGATATCTTTACGAAGCATTTGGCTCGTGAGCAATTTAACATACTAAGGGAAGCTATCGGTATGTCTAATCCTCTTCAATAGATTTCTGCGCTTAAATGAATGTTGAGTGATTATTACATGCTGAGTGATTAGTGCATGATATGCTGAGCTAATATGAATGAGATAAAATCACCATATGTTGAGTAGACACACATACTGAGTGATTACTATGAGCTGAGTTACTAAGCATGCTAAAATCCCTTCTACGTAAAACTGTGCACTCAGAACTTCAAAAACGTTTAGTATTCTAGATACTGAGTGAAGCCACTTGCAAAATAAATGCTAGCACACGCATTAAGTAGCCACCTAGGATGACGTAAGCGTAATAAATAGAAAACACATGCGCCGAATGTGTCATAAATGCCAAAGATAACGGTCGATTGATCAACTCGACGTGAAACCTCCATTCCGACCTATCAGATTAACCCAAAACGATTATAAATAGTGGACGACTTCCCACTAAACTCTCTTTATACTTGAAATCTTTGGCATTCGATTTCTCTCTCTTAAATCCCAAATCCTCTAAACTCTATTAAGAATCATCAAAAACATCATGTCTGACGATTCCCAGAACAACTCCGGTCGGGATTACGACGACAATCATTCCGACCTAAACCCTCCATCTCCTGCTGAGCAGGACTATGAAGAGACTTCCACTGAGTCTCAAGGACAAGGTCAACATGACCAATCCAAGGTCAGCATTCCCAGCAAAAACCCCAAAGCTGAACAAGCAACTCCTTCAAGGAAGAAGAAGGAGAAAAAGAACAAACAACCCCAAGAAAGGGTTTTTCTTCCAGTCTTCAAGAGCGTGCAAAAATGTAAAGTCTTCCGTTCCCGTTGGTTCTCCAAAGGATTCGTAGAAGCCGAGAAACCTTTCTGCGAATGGATCTCCAAAAACGGCTGGACCGAACTCTTCAAACTCCCCGGTACCACTTACCCACAGTTGGTAAGAGAATTTTACGCAAATCTAAGGGTTGCCGAAGATGATGTTGACCACTTAGTGACCAAGGTCAAAAACAAGGACATCACCATCACACCGTCCTACCTCGCTAAATTGTTAAAGCTGACGGCCAAAGGCTCAGAACTCAGGACCACGAACGACTACACACGCATTGACTACCCAGTTGAGTTCTGTAAACCCAAGAACCATAAAGGCGAAATCGCCAGCACCTGCATGGGTCAGCCTCAGAAAATGGCTCATCATATCCTGACCAACTTCCTATTCCCCAAGGTCAACTCCTCCTCATCAGCTTCTAACTTTGAGCAGTGCTTCATCTGGCACATGCTGAACTATAAGCCGCTCAATATGCCCGTTTTTCTCATCGGCGCTTTTCAACGCAGTACCGGGACACTCAGGATACGTTCTCTCATCACAAAGATACTGCAATATCACAAGGTCAGTATGATAGAGGAGATTGAGATTTCGGGTACAGAAATCACCGCCGTCGTACTATTCGGCTTAGCTTACAACCAACCGATAAAACCCAAGAAAGGAAAGGGGACTATGGCTGAAGAAGAAGCTGCTGATGAATATGAAGAAGGGGATAATATGGTTGAAGCTGCACAGGATGCGCTGACCAAGAAAGGAAAGAAAGTGATGGGTGACAAAGAACCAGCTGACTGCACTAGGCAGGACAAAAAGCGAAAAGCTGACCAATCTGCAAGAGACATTAACACAGCTCCGAGGAAGCTTCGGATTATATCTAGTGCAAAGAAAGCTGCTGCTGAGCAAGCTCAAGAGGAACCTAAGTCAGCCGAGAAACAGAAAAGGGAAGTTGAGCTTGAGGAAGAAAGTGAAGAGACACCAGATCAGCCTCTCAAGAGGAAGAAAACTTCTGGGCTAGATCCACTTGACGCTCCTCCACTTGACTTTGTGATTACTAAGGAATCACACTTCGTGCGGAGTCAAGAAATAGATCTAGAAAAAGTTCCTTCTGGTCAGGAGGAAGAACTGGGTGATACTGAAGGACAGCCTCAAGCTGATGTGATGGGTCATGCTGAGCAAAGTAAACCAGTTGATGCTGAGCAAGCTGAGCACCTTGTTAAATCACTAGTGAAGGACAAGGTGGTGGAAGGCCTTAATACTAACCTCAACTCCTCCTCTGAGTCCCTTGAGTCTCTTCATGCTGATCCTACTCCACCAACCAAAACTCCTAAGGACAGTACGGACAAGCGTTTCAAACGCAAAGCTTAAAAGCCCAACCTCATCGATCTGTTGGATGATTCCCCACTTAGAGATCCAATCACAGATTTGACCAGACTTCAGTTCCAGTTCTTCACCAATGTCGTTGAGCCTACTCCGGACCAAATCAAGGAAAAACAAGCCTCTGTTTCTCGAGCTGAGGAACAAGCCGACCCCAATGTTCCTAAGGGTCAACCTTCTACCGACACTTCTGCTCCACATATAACTGAGCAAGTGATCAAAGTCCATGTTGTTCAACCAAACGAGCTAGCCAAGGAAACTCCTGCTCAAGACAGTACTGAGTTGCCTCAACCTCTAAAATCTACTCAACTTCAGATTGACACTGAGCAGGTCAATATTTCTGCTGATCCACCTCTTCCTACTCCTACAAAGCAGAATAAAAATCAGTTAGCCCCAGCTGCTGACCTGGATAAAAGTGCAGCTGCTGACCAAGCTGGCACCTCCACTTCCCAGCACCAAACACCTCCTCCATCCGATGCTGACAAGATTCCAGCCCCTGAGCAAAAATTGATGAATCCTATGCTTACATACATGCTTCTGAGTCTGGCAGGAAAATTATTAACTCAGCTCAAGCTCTCCTTCAGGATATTCATCAAACTCACGCCGATGATGCTGGGTCTGTTCATGTTGAGCCAACACAACTCTCCTCTGTCACTCAGCTTCTGACCGAAATCAAGGGTCTCAAAGACTTGATGAGTGTTATGACATCTTTTGCATCTCAACAGCCCAAGCAAGAGTCAATAGTGAAGCTGGCTGAACTCCAGCTGATGATGGTGAACCATATGAACTCCATCCAATGTCAACTCAATACCTTATCACCTGCAAACTCAACATATGCAACCTCTGCTGAGGTCAATCAACACTTCTCCCAGCTGACCTTTGAGCTGACCGGAGCTCGTGAACTAATCTCCTCCTCCTCTCAGTGCTCCATCGAACAGATTGGTGAAGCCATTCGTCTACTCAACCTGAGTAAAGAGGAAATGGACACTGACTAAGTGAATACCAAAGAGATTCTGCAGTGCACTCAGTCCACACTTGCACAAGTCCGGCATACCAATACCCAACGTCAAGCATACGACACTGCCCTGCTCAGGATGTATCATCAATCCTATGCCCGGATGACAGAATCGATAACTTGGATCGGGAAGTCTTAAGAGTATCTGCTAAATATGCTCAATGCCAACATTAAGATCCCCGCTTCAAGTATGGACGAAGGAATGCAGGTCTTCCAAGGTCTTGGAGAGAGTACGAGTCAACTCCAACTGTACTCATCCAAACTGACTCGTGCTGTTCAACATGGAATTTTCTATACACCTTCTCCTCCATCTCATAATGCTAGCAAAATAGGGGAGAAAGAACAAACTCAGCTGAAAAGGGGGGAGATATCTAAGCCAGCTGCCGAAACTCGGCAGAAGCCTGGTTCAACTTCTGCTGACTTAAGCACCTGAACTCAGCAACAATGAACTGTCCAAACCAAACCTAAGTTGAATCAAGTTCAAGCCAATATTAGAAAATAGTGCTAGCAATAGTCTATAGTGCTTGTAACTTATATTGTATGGCATGTTCTTGTTATGCTGAGTAATATTATTTATAAGCATCTCTTGTTCAAACTGACTTATATATGCGATGCTTACTTGTTATGCTTATATGCTGATCTGTCATACTTAACTAATCATTGAACAACAAATTTAAACTTGTGAACATAAGGAATATACAAGTAAAAAATACTCAGCACACAACTCTGATATCTATAATTGACACTGAGTAATAACTATGTTTCAAGAACTGACCATCTTCTGAAAGCTGACCTAGGCTCATCTGAATTAGATCTTGGAAGGTCTAGAATTGAACTAAGTCAGTAAAGGCATGTCTTAATTTCACTCGATTAAATCTTAGAAGGTTTAGAGTTAATTTAAGTCAATAGATGCAACCCTTATGGGGGAGTAACTTCAGAAGAATAAAAGGTAAATCAATCATAGGGAACCTCAATGCTGAATTCCATAATTAAATATTTTTGCCAACATCAAAATGGGGGAGTTTGTTGAAACACCTTTCCACATGATTTTGATTTGACAAAATTATTTAAGTTAATCCCATGATTAAGACAATTAAATTTAAGTGCTTTGATTTAATTGTACTAATGTGTTTGTTCAATGTTGAGTATCTTTATAAATAAGAACAGAAATAAAAAAGTAAGACAGAACGAAGTCAGCATGAGCCACAAAAGCTGAGTATAAAAACAACTCAGCATCATAGAAGAAAAGTCTTCTTCCGAACAAAAGCTTGAAGACGAAGCTGAGTAAAACATAACTCAGCCCCGTCAAAAGCGATCCTAAAGGCAACGTCAATTAATTCAAGCTGAGTGTTCGTCAGGATAGCACCAATGATCCGTTAACTAGAAGACAAAGCCCGACAAAGGTCTGCATCAATTCAGAAGCCTCAGAATTACGCCCAGAGACCTTTTCGAGATGCATGGATCAACTGGCGTTTAGCAAGAAGACAAACCTGGCGCTAGAAGATGAAACTGGCAAGCCTAGTGCCTGCTAAATTCAGACGACAGGATTGGCCTGCAAATCTGTATGCTAACCAATGAATGACGCAAGAAGACCGTTTGAATTCAACGGATATGTCCGAATTCAAATGATTGAAGCATCAGATTTTACTATAAAAGGACAAGTTCATCACTTGGATCCTTTGCCGATTTACAAAAAGAAAAAGCAAGTACAGACAGAAAAGAAAATCATCATACGAGTGAAAATCCAAAAGAGAAGCTGTCTGATTAGAAAAAGCAATCTCTTACACCCAAATCCAATCTCTGTGTAAAAGTCTAGAATGAATTTGTATTCATCTAAAGTGTTCTTCATCTAGAAAAACAAATTTGTATCAATTGTAAAGATTGAGAGAGTGGCACTGAGTACTCAGTCTTAGTACTCAGCGGTAGAGAAAATCTGAGTGTTCGGTTATAGCGCTCAGTAGGATTGAGTAGACGAATAGAGGACGGTACTCTTGCATACTCAATTGCTTTGTAAACGGTTTGTGCTCTACCTTTAAAGAGCTCAGTAGTGGATTGAAAAAGCCCGGAAGGATTCTGGGGACTGGACGTAGGCGGTGAGGCCGAACCAGGATAAGACTGCTGAGTAATCTCTAACCCTTCTCTTGATATATATATATATATATATATATATATATATATGTATGTATGTATGTATGTGTTGCTTGCTTGAATTATGATAGGGGTATTTTACCCCTATCTTTTAGCGTGATTTACGGGTTGATTTTGGATAAAATAAATAAGTTTAATTACAAAAATAAAGTGTTTTGATAAAATAAAGAAATAAAAATAAATCTCGTACTTTCAGTTAATTTTCCTCGTTTTTTTATTAGTTTAGGAAATAAAAATGTCAAGCTAACTCGGCTCTCAAGATTTGTATTTCAGGTACGAGAAAGGAGCAAAAATCCACTCCATACGCGGGGCGTATCATCCTCTACGCGGGGCGTGAAACATGGTGTCGGTAATGATTGCCTTATCCGCAGACGCCATATGGAACTGACTCAGCATACGCGGGGCGTATGCCACCCTACGCGGGGCGTATGACACATGTCGGCAATAATTGGCCTAATCCTGAAAGTCAGACTGCATTGTCTCCCGGAGTCAACTCTCCATACGCGGGGTGTATCACCATATACGCGGGGCGTAAAGGCAGTTCTTCAACGTAAAAAGATCAGAGACTCTTTTACGCGGGGCGTACTTCAACTACGCACGGCGTAAATGCACCAATTCAAGCAATAAAACTTCAGAGACTCAAACACGCGGGGCGTACAATCCTTTATGCAGGGTGTGCTTGAGACAATTAGACACGGAATTGGTCCACATGCAGGAGATTTCTGACGGAATGGGCATTTACGCGGGGCGTAGACCACTTCACGCGGGGCGTATCATGGGATTTCTGCACCAAATAATGTTGCTCCATACTTGGGCTTTGTGAAATTACAAGCTTGCCCTTGCTTGATGTCTATAAATAGAAAGCTCTTGAGCTTCATTTGATACCAAGAAATAATTACACACTAGAGAGCAAACTATACTTGTTTTGTTACTTGTTGTAGTATAGATTCAGTTTTTGTAGCTAAACTCTCCACCTCGAGAGCTTGTTCGGTTGTTTCGGCATTCCATCGAAGTTCCATTCCACCATTCGTCACCAAGCTCGAGAGTTCCACCTCCACGACCTAGGAGACGGCTTTGAGTCCGGTTAGCTAGTTTCAAGGGCGGATTCTCCCCTTTTACGTGCTAATTAGCTTGTACTCTTCCTATGTACTAGGCTTGGTTGTATCCCATTTATATACATTTCATATTTATAATTTCATGATTTATAATCTCTATTTCCCTTTACGTATTAGTATTTGCTACTTGTTTTGATATTGATAATTGACTATTGTGTAGGAGAACGCAATTTCCGACGCCATTCGGGCTATCTTTAGGGAGTTATATAGGTGTTGCCCTACCGGAAGTGACAAACCGGAAACCGTAGGAATTGACAAGCCACGGAACTTACGGGCCCTAGTTTCTAATTCCCCCGCATTAGACACGCCTTGACTAGGAATTACGTAGTCTAAGTGCTTCACGGGTCGGTCCTACTATACTTAGTCGTCTTTGCAAGAGTAAATCATTATTCGTAAACATTTAGAGTCATTATTTATCATGGTTATAACTTATCAATATTCATCCCACTTCATAGGGTTTTAGCTACACAAATCTGAGTCGCCAATAGTTAGGATAGTGTGTAGTTGTATCTTACTTCACCCCCAAAGTAATCGCCGCTTAAATAACATACGAAACCGAGTCGTCTAATACTTGTAATTATAAATCTCGTGGATTCAATACCCGGTCTTAACCGGATTATTACTTGATACGATGGGGTACACTTGCCCCTAAGTAGTCGTAGCGTCTAGTAGAGTTAAGAACATTTAAAAGATCACATCCATAGATATAGAGTCCGCACTCATAATATACATTTCGTCCTTAGAAAACTCTACCTAGATCTTACGCCATCAAATTACTCAGTATATAATTTGTATAAACCGATGCTGAGTAATCAGAGTGCTGAGTTGGAAGCTGACCCAAGTGTTATTTCCCAACTCACAAGTGAAATAGTTCTAGTCAGCCTCTGACTAAAGCTGTCTTGCATCGCGCTCAGCCTTGCTGACCAAAACTGAGTAAAGTTATTTAAAAAATTAAATTAAGTCAGCATAATTAAGCGAAAAAGTTACATTAGTTCCTAACCCCTTCCCCTTGGAACTAATCCTATTACATTACACGGGACCAACAGTATGAGGCGATATAAGATAGACCATATGACACTATTATAAGCGTTTACGTGATCATCAATAGGATTTTTCACATAACATGATTCAAGCATCGTAATAGATCTCGTCAATTTATAATATATCTCATAGGATATTTCTAATATAATTATTTTAATATAAAATTTATATTATCTTAATAATTTATGCAATTATATGAATTAAAAAAAATATTACATAACAATTGAACTAATTATAATGCGGGGAGTAAGGGGTTTGATAAGACTTTAATTATCTTATTGGAGATATAATTAGTCGCTTGCAATTAGAGAATATAGAGAGGTACATTGAATCACTTTCGAGCTTTTGATATCTAAGTCTATATATTTACATACATATAAAAATTAAATTGGTTTCCAAACTTGGTTTGCATAATAGTTTTGGTATAAAACGAATATTATATGACATTATGCGATATAAGATAAACCATGTGCCACTATCATGAGCGTTTACCGATAGAGTTTTTCCACATAACATGATTCGAGCATCGTAGTAGATCTTGCTAATTTATAATATATCTCGTAGGATATTTATAATATAGTTTTTTTAATATATAAAATTTAATCTAAAATTTATGTTATCTTAATAATTCATGTAATTATATGATTTAAAACTATATTATATAATTATTAAACTAATTATAAGCTGGGAAGTAACGTTTTTTTATAAGACTTGAATTATCTTATTGGAGATATTATTAGTCACTTACAATAAGTAAATATAGAAAGGTACATTGAATCATTTTCGAGCTTTTGACATCTAAGTCAATTTATTTACATACATATAAAGATTAAATCAGTTATTTATAAAAAGCTAACGCTAAAGACTTAAATTATCTTATTAGCATTGGTTGTTTGTAAATAACCGACACCAATAAGACAGGGAAGAATAAGCAACCAGAGTCAAAGAAAACTCACACCGGAGAATTACAGTACAAATCAAACAAAGTTCATTTATATCCCTAAAAACTTTATTCCTTTTATTCAAGTCTTTGATTTTTTTTCTTTTTTTTCATAAAGTATCACTAATTAGAATAGAAAAAAAACATCACAATAATATTGTGGAAGCTACATTGACCGTAAGCTAAAAGAACATAGAGTCGGTGGTCTCATGAGGCACCAGCCCCAAACTATGCATCTCATGGAACATGTTTAGAAGTTCTATGTTTTGTAAGAAGTACGAGCATTTTCTCATTCTCTCTTTGTGCTTACCCTAATTAACAATCAAAGCTAATTAATTACTTGTACATAAAATGAATAGAAAGAATTGGTTAATGTTAATTCAGTGAATCATGAAAGCTTAAGCAATATATACTAACACACACAAACATGGATTGATGAGTTTGACATAATAATAGTATATAATTGTGAATTTCATTCTCAAGTTTTTATTTATTAGAATTTAAGATAATTTGTATAGTTTCTTATTTAGATATAACATTTTTTAAGAGGGCTATATATAGTAATTTATTGCATATTTGCTGAATTCGACAACATCAGTCTAATCGAGAGTTTATTTTTAATATATATATAAAAATCAAATAAAATATCAATGTATTTTAAAGTGAAATTAATACAAAAAAAATGCAACTCACAGCAAAAATATATACTTAAAAATTGATTGATTCTCTTGAATTAATATTAAAGGATTCATCTTCTCTGATTGGAAATATCGTCTCTTCAATTAATTATTATATATATAATGGCTGAGTTGGTAGATTTTGACATTATTGAAGGAGTCTTGAAATGAATGAATGAAAACCGAAGTCTAATGATATCTAACTACTCTAAAATAGAGAGAGTTGGCCATTTGAGGTGTATAATTTGACATGCTTCCAACTAGGGCTGGATGGAGATCTCGAAGATAGTAGATTAGATAAAATATTCGAGGACAAACGATTCAAAATTGGATTAAACTATTGACTTTTTTTACACTGATCTAGTCGAATATGGTAAAAAAGAGTCGAGCTTTATTCCAAATCTCAACTTTTTCCTCAAATATGCATCACTACAAGAAAATGTGGTTTTAGTGAGCAAGATTTAATATAGGTTAAAGATATACTCAATAAAAGTATGTTCTCCATACATTTAATGAGCGAAAATCATACAACTCTATTATTAATGACCAATATATTTTTTTAATCAATTTCAATAAAATTCCACTCATTATTTCGTAGCCATAATAAAAAAAAATCGCTCACTAATTGTAAAAAAAAAAAACCCACTCATTAATAACCTAATTTTTTAGTTGACCGCCAATCCACCGAATTGTTCCCTCCCATTATTTCGTTCCCCCCTAAAATCAAACAAAGATTCACAGTTCAAAAAAAAAACTCAAAAAAACCCCAATTTCTTTTATCACCGTCATGTTCGCGTTTTCAACAGCTTGGTGAGTAGACGAAGAACTGCTCTAGGGAAGGCTTAGTTCTACCAAGGTCTCTATTTGCTCCCATCTTTTGATTCCCATCTTCTGGAAATTGGCACTCTACAGCTTTCTGCAAGTTTTAGGGTTTTCATGATATGTCTTCCACTCTTGTTAAAAAAAAATCATGTTTTTATTTTGATTAAGCTATATATGTTCTCATGTTTTCCTCTTTATGGGTTTAGATTCAATGTCTGAAATCTGCAAATACAGAGGAAGTTCAGCAGGGTAGACTCACCTTCTTATCCAAATTGGTCGAGGATCCTACACTCTAACCCAGGTCGTTCTCTTCTTCATTTATCTTCTTATCCAAATTGTGCTTTGAGAATCATGTATTTAGTCATCTAGAATTATTTTTTTGACTTGTCTGAAATTTTTGATCTATTCTGAAGCATGGTATGCTAATCATTATTTGTGAAGTAATGCAAAACTTACCTAAGTGAGTCAACCAAGTAAAAAGAAAGTAATTTGATTATTAATCATGTTCTAAAATTATCTTCTACTTGTGTACTTTAAGAGTTCTTCAATATATGAACATCAACATCTAAAAATTGTATTGGTCAAAGGAATAGTAAATAGTAATGGTTACTCGGTTATCAATCAGCTTATATAATAAGTTTGTTCCAAGTTTATTCTTTAATAGTAACCACCTCATATTAAGCAAGAGAAATGTAAGGGTCAAAGATGGATGGCTATTCAATGAAGGGGGGTAATAAGGAGTTGGACACAAACCGTCAGCGCAGCAAGAGTGCTAGTTAGGTATCTTGATTTTCTTTTTTCTGTTGGACTTAGCAACTCGAGATGAGGTTTGAAATGCTGGTTTTAAAATTTGGAGATTTTTCTTTGACAGGGTAAAGCAGTTAGTTGGCTTCTCCATTATTGTTATTTTGACAAAGTTATGTTGGCTGGGTGTTATGAAATTGTAGTATGCTCTGAATACAGAGTAGTATGACATTGTGCAACAGTTGAGAAACAAGCTTACCGATGTTAAGTCTCATTTGCTGGACTTGTTAAGATGCAATTGATTTTCAACTGTTCCGATATTAGTTTATGTGATAATTCATTTTAAATAGACAAGATTATTTTGTTTATTCTTTTCATCCAGTCTAATGCAAGCTTATATTTGTATGATTTAAGTAGTGGAAGAAACAATTATATGAAGTGGCATCATTACACATACATTTGGCATGTATGGAGTTTTATTTCTAATATGGTGAACGCATGTATGTTTATTCTACAATAGGAGGCAAAACAAGGATCATCCTCAAAGAATTAAGCTCACGGTAAGGTATCAGCATCGTACGACTACGATGAGCTTGAAGTTGTGCTATCCAAAAAGAATGTGTGAAGTCATTAATATATCAGATTTATCTTTGGCAAGTTACAACATCCTTGTTGTTTGAATTCCCTTTTTGTTATCCCAAATTTCTTAACTATGTTGTAGCAGCTCAATCGTGGGATCAAATTTCCAAGCAGGAGGCAGAGTCTCTGGATGTATCAGTGAAAGCTTGGGTATATGAAAAGCCACTGTATGCATTTCGTGTAGGAGAAAAAGTGACGCACAAGATCTTTGGTAAAGCATTCTTACATTATCTCTTTTAATTCAAAGTAAAATCAATGCATTATTTGTCTCGAAAAAGAATGAGGACATTTAAATTCTAGACCATGTGTCTCCAAAGATGTGGTAATCCAATTATTATGAAATGATTAATCCTTTGTGTCCATTGATGAATATTCTAGCAAATGCTTGTCATTCAAAAAAGGATGTAGTAGTGATTTGTTTCATCTAATCTATATCTTGGTCCATAAAGTTGCCTCAGGCTATAAAATGGACATTATATATATATATATATATATATATATATATATATATATATATATATATATATTGTTTTCAGGTTTTGGTTGATGTACATGCAGATCCCAATCTACCAGTGGCCTATGGTAATAAGCATTTTATCAATTTGGTCCAAGAGACCTTTCATTTTATTAATTTTTATTTTAAAAAACAAATTTGGAACTGGAATGAATTTCATGTGTATGCTAATTCTGGTTCCTTGAATTGAAAAAGACAAGTGTCTCTTTTTTTTTTGTGGGTGGGGAATTAGAGTTTGTGGGATATAGATTTTGATTAACATCTAGTTTTTCCGGGGCTACCAAATTTTAATCAAAATACTGAAACATTCCCCTATTACATGGGTTAACTTTTAGGCCGTACTTAACCATTTGCAGGGCACGTTTGATCATCCATATGCTTCCTTTTTTTCTATGGTACAGATATAGCATGAGATTTAATCTCGATTAAACAGCTCTGTGAAAAGTACATCATGCCTTGGCATGAAGTACCAAGTGATCAACAAGGTGAAGACGGAGGTGATGCTTAAGAGACTGCAGTTCGTAGTCCATTTAAGCTTGTAAGTATTTACAAGCTAAATATCATGTATGATTAAGTTCTATGAGTGTATCAATAGGTGGTCATTATGATGTGCTTATTTTTGTTAAGTTGTATGAGTGTATCAATAGGTGGTCATTCTGCTCATTAATACTTTTAGTAAGAAGCGCTTTCTCAAGGGGAATATTCCGCTAATTAAAAACCTTTAATGAGTGGAAATAGACTTTTAGTGATGGTATTCCCTGTCATTAAATCTCATTTTTCTTGTAGTGCATTCCAATCTGGTATATTTATGATTCGTACTTAGCGCTATTTCCATTTGTTTATTTTGGACAATGTTTAACCACATAGTTCAATAAAGACATGGTGCTTTAATCTACTATGTTGCCTCGCCCAACACTTTAGTAGAGCTTCATAAACTCCAACTATATTGACATCGTTAAAGTTTACAGTTGAACCCCTCTCCCCCATCAAATCCATATTTGGATGAATTTCCAAATAAGGATTAACAATTGCTTGGGTGAAGGTTTCACTAAACCACAACCTTTGTTTTCTAAATGAGACATTAGAAGGACTCAGTTCTTTCTCTCATACCTAATAGATTTGACCTGTGGATTGTTCGTATTGTCCCACCATTTTTGTGCTTTTCTTGTTATTTCTTTTTGAAGCTACATCTTACTTGGAAAGGGACAAAAGCATCTACCTCCGAAACAAGATCCCTCAGGATAATCGGTACATTTGGCTTTCGATAACTACCACGAAATGGATTTGAAATTTTATCGTTATTAGAGCCATATAAACTTTTGCAAAAATAATGAAGGAACTAGCACCCTTATACTCTCTCTTAAGCTTGTGCAGCTACTTTCTATTCTTGGTACTTGTTTTGACTTCCAACTATTTGATAGCGAGTGGTATTTTCTTTAAGGCGTCTTAATATTTATAGTTAGGTATCTATTTCCATAGTAAAAATGTCGATTATTTACAAACAACCAACACCAACGACATGAATTATCCTATTACTCACTTGCAATTAGAGAATATAGAGAGGTACATTGAATCATTGAATTATCTTATTACCAAGTTTAGAAACAAATTTAATCTTTATATGGATGGGTACATTGAAACTCCACTTGTGAGGGTCACTTAGTGGCATTTACAGCCGGTCCCAAGCCCAGACAAAAGAGGAGGGTTGCGGTAGGTTTATGGTGGCCAGCGTAAAACTTAGCCACATCTTATGACATGAACCATAATATGAATATCATGGGGGCGTTCCCTACTCAGCGACGCGCTACACTTCTTAGACCCGGGTGTAGTGAAAAATATGCAAGGGTTGCTAGGTCATCGCCCCAAAGCGGCGCACCACCCTGATGCGCCCTCACCTAAGTTAGAGATGAGAACTCACTAAGGGATAAGTGTACCCCGTCGTTATCAAGTAATAAATTTCTGGAAAGTCCAGGTTATTGTCCACAGGATTTATTTCTGCAAGTATCGAGCTACTCGGTATCGGATGTTATCTAGGCTTAGGGGGTTTTGAGTTGGTTTTGCTTAAGTTATTCTACTCCTAGGTTGAATTGTGCTAATCCTAGCTAAGTTATCCGATTCTAACTAAGTTATTCTATGCCTAATTAAGTTACTCTACCCCTAATTAAGTTAAACTACTCCTAATTGATCTTTCACTAATGCAATTATCCGAAGGAACATGGTATGAACGATAATAATGAAGATAGATTATTAAGCCTATTGAATAAAAACCTAATCTGAGTCACTTGTATTCAAGGCGATTAACCCTACTTACCCTCCTGAAGTTCCTAGCGCGTGATTCCCTAAGGCCGAAACTAGGTCTAAGGCTCAGTAAATTGGCGCTTAATCAACTAAGAGGTCGTCAATCTCCTAGGCTCTGACTAGGTCAGATTCAGCTCGCAATATGTGCCTACTAGATTTTGGGGCTTTTGAATGAGTTAAACCAATTGAATAAAGCATAAGACAGAGATTAGACAAATAATCGTAGAACAAAACAAGAGCTAAATTATTATTAAAGGCGAAAATAAATGTCACAAGATACAATAAGTTAAGTTCGGCAACTGTATCAAAGAGTACAAACAAGGAAAGATAAAAGAAGATACAAAAATCCCTTTCAAGGAACCTGTTTACTCTGCAGCCGGCGACTTAATCTTAAGGACGGACCTTGATAATTCCTCGAGAAAAAGCTTTGAAGGAGCTTCAATGGAGGTCGAAGAAGATGGAGGAGATGGAGAGGAATTACAAGGGGAAAGCTAAGATAATTTACAAAAACGAAAGATATCTAAATTACATTGGAAAAACTCTATTTATAGGCGTGGCTCGGCCCTCTTTTTGACCTATTTTCGTGTCCTTATTGGTGTAGGAAGACATAGGGTCCATCGTGGCTTCGTGGGGGCGGAATTGGTCTTTTTGACCAATTCCCGCAGGCCTGCTCGCCGAGCAGGGCGAGCTGCTCGGCGAGCAGGGCTACTCGCGGCGAGCAGCCCCCCTGCTCGGCGAGTAGGCCTCCAGGGGCCTGCTCGGCGAGCAGAAATGGCCCACGGATGCCCGCTCGTCGAGCGTTTTCGCCCGACATGTTCTCGATGCTTGCCGAATGTCGTCGATGTCCTTTTTCGCCCGAACTTACACCTGCGCATGTACAGAAACTCCAGATAACATTAGTCCAAAAGCTAAATTGATCCGTCAATCGCTTATTTTGAGCAAACGCTTCGTTTGGTGCGACTTTTGACGGACCAATTAGCTTCAAAAGATAATGGAATTATACTATGCATGCTATTTTGGCCATAATTGCCTAGATTGGTCATAAAACGAGCCTAAACAACGAAAAATAAATAAAACGTTTCCAATTCCTAATTAACTCACACAAAAGCATTTAAATGCGAGAAATGCTCGCTTATTAACTAAATAATGCTAAAACCCGTCCTAAAACCGTACCCAAAGATAGGGGTTTTTGACCCCTATCAAACCTCCTCGCACTTAAAACTTTACGTATCCCCAAGTAAACTAAAAAAAACTAAACCTGCCATCACAAGCAAGCTAGAAAACCTCCTGGTTTGACTAGGTGCTTGACACAATTTCGAGCATCTGTAATTACATGCATTCGGAAATACAAAGTAGAGACACGATATCCAAAAGCCGCATTTCGATTATCATAGGTCATAGTTTTAAGCAAAAGGACACATGTTCAATTAAACGAGCTTGAGGGGATCGCTAAGTAAAACACCTCACCATAGGTAGTTCACTCGTTTCACATAATTTTGGTGGCTAAAGTGTTTACTCTCGGCTTATGTTCTTGCTTAGGATTACGTTGGTTTTGCACGTTCATCCGCGTTCCTCTACTATGCTATATGATTCCGATGATATCAAAAACAGCCTCTAATCGGGGTTGTAATGTGGTTAGAGGGTTAAAGGTACAACAAGGGTTAATAGTTCTAGCGTTATAAAAACAAAGTTTAAATGACTTTAGCAAATATGAAGTGACTGAGCTTTTTATTCATCCCTTATTATTTTCTTTTTGGGATGTTTTCTTGAGACGTTTTTGATTTTTAAGAACTGGGGAATGAAGTTCTTCCCTTTTGTTCGTCTCTTTTCTTTTCTTTTTCTTTTTCTGTTTTTCTGTTTTTCTTTTTGGGATAGTGATGCTCATTCACTTCTTAGCCTTTTGGCTTGCTACTGTAATGCCATAAACAAAGATAAAGCGCTAGAAGAAAACAAAGGCTCTATTTGAGCTTTGTAAAAGAGTTTGGGTTAAGTAGCAAACCAAGTTGTGGTTTGCAAAAATAGGTTAGAACGAAAGAAAAACCTACAAACTACAAAAATATAGGCTCAAAGGGGCTTCCTAGAGTGGATGAAAAAGAGAAAATAAGGTAAAGAAAAGGGTTAGTTCTAATGAGGCTGATTCATCGTTTATCATCTCAAACCATTGCATGTAGGTTCAACACAGTATTAGGTGCAAAATCTGTAATCTTCCACAAGTCAAAGCATTCACACAAAAATGTCAAGAAAAAGAGCTTTTTGATGTTCGCTCTTAGGCTCAAATTCAACTCACAATTCTTTGGGTTTCAATTTTGTGTTTACTAGTTTTCCCCAAACTCAAGTTTAATGTCACATGCCTTCAATTCTTAAGTTATCTACCTAAGTAATGATTTTAGCATTTCTTCAAAAGTAGGGTCTAAATGCAAACCTTAGCTCATGCTTTTACAAATACAAGAGTTGTGTCCTACGCCTAAACTAGTTGTCATGCAATTTTAGATTCGGTTCTCAGCCCTCAAAGATAGATAACGAAGTTTAGATTCGAAGGAGGTTCACGGTTTTAGGTCCTAAGCATGCAAAAACATAAACAAAACCCAAAAACGCTAAACTAAACTAGACACGACGCAACAAAAATTTAAAATTTAAACAATTTTTGTAAGTTTGTCTACCCCTCCTCCTCACACTAAAAATATGCAATAAGTTCCAACATTGCATCACAAATCATAAAGAGCAAGTGTAAAGAGTTAGGGTGGAGAAGACAACTTACTGATCGGTCGGAGGGTATGGCCAAGGCATGTTGTAGCGTTCGCAGTAGTCTACCGCTACGTATTCAAGACCCGAAAGCCTTCGGTCCATATTCTGCTCAAAGTTAGTGAACCGTTGGTCCATCTGTTGAATAGTGTTAAAGGTCCGTAGGTTAAGATCTCGCATTTCTGCCATCATGGTGTTGATGGCTTGGAACTGGGCCTCCGTCCCCGGCGCTTGGTGTTCCGTTTGGTCATCTGCTATCACAGGTTCTTCTTCCTCAGGTCCCTCGTCTCTATGCTGTGGTGGAATTCGTGCTCTTTTCCGTCCCCCTCTGCTAGAGCTTGCTCCTCCGGTTGGGTTCCTATTTAAGACTTCATGAAAAGTAGATTTCCCCAAAAACTTGGAGTTAAGCAAAGTAGGGTAAAAAGCAACTTCTTGATTTTCCAAATTTTTGAATTGGCTCTCAAGTAGGTTGGTAACTAAGTGTCCAAGACCTAGGGAACCGCGTTTCCTACTCGTTTGGCTTGAGAAGCCCTCAAATATGGTCTTGACATTATTCACGTGTTTGTGGTTGGCCACACACCATAGTATGAGCAATTCTGTCTTTGAGACTTTATTGCTCTCGTTTTTGCCCAACAAGTTGTGGGCCACAAATTTGTGAACAAGGTTGAGAAGTGGGTCCAGGAGAGCGACTGGGCTAGCAGTCTGGGAGTCAAAGTCTGATATGCCTGTTAATTGTTCCCAAGCCATATCTTTTGTTATAGGTTTCTCAAAATCTGAGATTGCCTCTGGGTTGTTATAGACTCCCATTAGGGCTGCTAGTGTGGTACCATCGAGACGGTAAGGTTTACCGTTTAGTCTAAAAGAATGCTTCCCACCGCCCAAGGGTAGCTCTTTTTTCCAAGTGGTCAAAAATTCCATAGTAAAGTTGTGATAAACCGGGGTCTGTTTTGTGGCTAGTCTATACCAGCCGTGGAATTTGAGGATTTCATTGAAATCCTTTTTCAAGCCTATAGTCGCTAAATAAGTTTGATCAACAACTATATGGGTAGTAAGATCTTGCTCAGGGCTACAGTCAGCAAGAAGGTATTGACTACGGTGAGACCTTTGCCCCAGTGGCAAGGCTAGAAGCAATTAGGATTTATGCGCATATGCATCATATATGAACTTTAAACTGTTTCAAATGGATGTTAAAAGTGCATTTCTTAATGGAGTAATAAACGAGGAGGTCTACGTCAATCAGCCTCCAGGGTTTGAGGATTCTAAGTTCCCAAACCACGTTTACAAACTCAAAAAGGCTCTGTATGGCCTCAAGCAAGCACCACGTGCTTGGTATGAGAGGCTGACCAATTTTTTACTGACTAGAGATTACGTCAGGGGTCAAGCTGATACAACTTTATTCATTAAGAGAAAGGGTAAAGATACCCTGCTGGCACAAATATATGTAGATGACATTATATTTGGTGCTACTAATGAATCTATGTGCAAGGAATTTAGCAAACAAATGCAGATTGAATTCGAAATGTCAATGATGGGAGAACTCAACTTCTTCCTCGGACTTCAAATTAAGCAAGGAAAGAATGGCATATTCATCAGTCAAGCTAAATATGCCAAGGAGATATTGAAGAAATATGAACTAGAACATTGTAAGCCAATATCCACTCCTATGGGCACTGACACTGTCCTTTGTGCTGATGAAAATGGTAAGTCAGTAGACAGCAATTTATACCGAGGTATGATTGGCTCTTTACTTTACTTAACAGCAAGTAGACCGGACATTCAGTTCTCAGTATGTTATTGTGCTAGATATCAAGCTAACCCTAAGGAATCCCATTACATAGCTGTAAAAAGGATCCTTAGATATTTGCAAAGCTCAGTAAATGCAGGTTTGTGGTATCCAAATACTCATGACTTCACACTCATTGGATACACTGACGCTGACTATGGACAAGACAAGCTGGAAAGAAAAAGCACCTCTGGAGGATGCCATTTCCTAGGAAGCTGTCTTGTATCCTGGTTCAGCAAGAAGCAGGCGTCAGTAGCCCTGTCCACAACTGAAGCTGAGTACATTGCTGCTGGAAGCTGTGTTGCTCAAGTCCTTTGGATTAAGCAACAGCTTGAAGATTATGGTGTTCAAACAAAGACAATTGAAGTCAAATGCGACAACAAAAGTGCAATTGACCTCTCAAAGAACACAATCCAGCACAGCAGGATGAAGCATGTCAGCATAAGACATCACTTCATCAGAGATCATGTACTCAAGAAAGAAATTAAGCTGACTCATGTGCCAACAGATGAGCAGCTTGCTGATATCTTTACAAAGCCTCTAGCACGAGAGCAATTTAGCATACTGAGAGAAGCAATCGGTATGTTTAATGCTCTTCAGTAAACTTCTGCGCTAAATGAATATTGAATGCTGAGTGAATTACATGCTGAATGATTTATTGTTTACTGAGTATGTCATTGAAACTGACTGAATATACAATACTGAGTAATCTTGCACACTGAGTAAATTAGTTTAGAACTTGAACTTAAAACTATCCATTGAACCAAAACTGACTACTCAGAATATGAAACGTTTATATCAACAAACGCTGAGTAAAAGCACTTATTAGCATTTAATGCCACCAAACGCGAAATGACACCTGTACTGCGCATGCGCCGAATACGTCTTAAAAGCGTCATAAGTGTCAGGGTTTCTGCCGATTGGACAACCCAAGGGCAAAACCGGCTTAAATTCAAACGGCACCCTAAACTAAAAATCCATAAATAGTGGATACTAACCCACTACCCTCTTTACATGCGCACTGAACTTTAAGAAAGCTTCAGAATTTTTCCTTTAACACCTAAGAGCTTTAGAACTCCAAAAATGTCTTTCAACGAAAGCACTTTCTCTCCAACTCTCAAATCCTCTGACCAGGCTGGTCCTTCAACCAGCATCATGAGAAAGATAATCAAGGTACCCTCTTGCGCCAAGAATCAAGAGGTACTAAGGAGTCGATACTTCCACTCCGATTTCATCTCTTCAGAGACACCATTCTATGAATGGATCAAAAAGAACGAATGGAAAGGTCTCTTCTCTCTTTCCGGGCAAACCTATCCCACAATAGTGAGAGAGTTCTACTCCAACCTGCACGTTGATGCAGATGACTCTGACTACTTAGAGACCACAGTTAAGGGTCAAAAGATAGTGATAACCCCTGAATATCTAGCAACATTGCTAGAGATACCAAATACAGGGATCCAGTTCAGGACAACAAAGGAGCCGATACCAAAAGCCATCGCAGAAAAGATGAAGGGGTTCTGTAAACCCAAAGACTACAAAGGAGAAGTACCCAGCACCTGCATGGGCAAAAATCAGAAGATGGTCCATTTCTTGCTGACCAAGACTCCTTTCAACATGCCTGTATTTCTGGTCGGTGCTTTCCAAAGAAGTGGAAGGAAGCTCCGTTTAGGTTCTCTCATCACAAGGATAATACAGGATAAGAACATAGAGACTGTTGGTGAAATAAGTTCAACAGGAACTGTTATCACTGCACGTCTGCTGAATGGACTATCACATAGCCAACCCCAGAAAGGATATGACGAGAATGAAACCACTGAGGAGGAGGATCTTATGGCTGAGGTTGAGCAACCCATTGGAGAAATGGAAAATCTGACAGATCTGGATGCTATTATAGATGATGTCATGGCTGAAGCTGATCACACTGCTGAGGGTACAGAACCAACCAATGAACCTCAAACTGAGAATCCTTCTACTGTGCCATCTGAGATTGCTGAAGCTGAGAAGAAGAAGAAAAAGGGAGCCTACTCGAAGGATATTCGTACTGTCCTGAGAAAGGTAAGGCTGATGGAAAGAAACAAGAGGAAAGCTGATCAGGACCCAGCTGAGTCAGCTGAGAAGAAACTGAGAACAGAAGCAGAATCTGTTCTTGAGCCCCACATTACCCAAGAGGGGTCTCCACAAAAACAAGCCTCTGTTCCTCCAAGTGAGAAACAAGCCAAAACCCCTGCGAGTCCAAAAGAAGCTCCACTCCCACCTCAAGCTCAAAGCAACTCAGCACCTGAGGTCAACACGCCTCGTAGTCCTGTCATTACACAGGGCACTCAGTGCGAGCCCACTCCTGCCAAATATGCACACCTAGGTGCTACTGAGTCAGGACGGCGTGTCATCGCCTCAGCTAACACTCTGCTTCAAGAACAAGCTCATCCTCCACCAACTCATGCCCAGTCCTCTCATCCACCTGTCACTCACCCTATTCTGCGTGAAATCCATGACTTGATCAATCACTTCTCCTCTGTCCAGACGCAGCAACCAACACATGCTCAAATGACCAAAATGACCGCACTCATGCTGACTATGGTCAGTCACATGAATTCCTTGGAGGGTCAAATACGTGTGCTGCAAGATCAGGCCAAGTCTCCTGCCCCTACCGTCAATTTGCCTACTGCTGATGCTGGCAAAACGGGGGAGAAAGCGGCAACTAAGGAGAAGGAACTCTAAGTGAGAAACTAGAGAGTTAGAAGTTAGGAAGAATAACTTTATTCTGTTTTATTTTGTTTTAAAATGCTTTTTGTTGTTTTATTTTAAACAATGGTATGCCTAACTTCTATTACTTCTGAAATACTTGCATTCATATTATTTAATCATTGATTATTCATCCTTCAAATGCCAAGTATTATATGAATGCATGCTGCATATAAATGTTTGAACTTGTCAAATATAAACCATTGAACAAATGATTTACTCAGCGCTCTGTCACTATAAATTACTTCCGCTGAATACTGAGTAAAATAGAATATGACCCACAAGCTGACCTATACCTGAAAACTGATCTTAGACTTATTCAGTTAAACCTTAAAATGTTTAGAATAAAACTAAGTCAGTAGTTCAGTCCTTACGGGGGAGTTCACTTAATTAACAAGTCAACTATCATGGGGGAGCTCATACTGAGTTCCTTGCTGATTGGTTTTGCCAACATCAAAATGGGGGAGTTTGTTGAAACACCTTTCCACAAGATTTTGATTTGACAAAATTAATTAAGTGAAAGTAAATATTCTACAACACACTAAGTTTAAATGCTTTGGCTTATTGTTACTAATGTGTTTGTTCAATGTTGAGTTTATAATTTATCATAAGACATAAAGATCATAAGGCTCAAGCCCTATATGGAAGTCAAGGCCCAAGTCAAACAAACCCAAGATCACTCAGCCCGCGTGTCTTCAAAACGTTGCCGTTGAAGTAATGAGACGCATGTTGAGTAAAGAAGGATCGAGAAGATCCACATAGACAACTTCGGTATGAAGCTGCTGAGTTGTCTCGACAAAACGTACAAGACAGCTGCTGACCATAAGACAGCTTCCAGACAAAGTATTTCCTCTTTAAGTAAAAACCAGAAGACACAGCAAGCTGTCTGGTTGAAACCCTTTGAACGCATCTCAGTTTTTAGACGTGGTACGAGTTATTCTTCTGGTTCAATCGTTCGTTATTGACAATGACTCGTTCTCTTTTATTCGCGTGGGTTCGTGTCTCGATTTTTGGATTACGACAGGATCTTTTGGATCTATCGAGAGACGCAACCACGTGTTTATTTAGTGATGAAATCACTTTTGGATTTTGTTTTAGGGAACAGACTCATCGTGTAACGTGTTTGTTTTTAGCGTCAAGAATCCTGCTTGCTCGTTTTGGCTACGTGAAAAGACGACGAGTCTTATTCGAGCGCACGATAATCTTTCGGCTAGCCACAAATTTTTATTTCTTCCAATTTACGGGATATACCATCCTGGCGTGGTTATAGAAAATCAACGTTTCGTTGAATCGCATGCTTATTCGAAGCAGGGATATTACCGTTCTTTTTCATTTAGGCACGAGTTAAGCAAACACGCAGATCGGGCCATATTTCTTGTAGTTTTGGTAACGGTCGAAATGATCGAGCCATTAGTCAAGCCCACAGTCTCGTCCATACGGCGCAATTATGCAGTTTAGCTTAATTCGGCTTTATGATTTTAAACGGCGTATATATCGGCTTGAGGCACGTATTTAACGGCATTGGTTCATTTTCTTTAACTACCCTCGGGATGGATATACATCGTAGATACAGAATGCCTTTGGTCGTTTGTTTATTTTCTTTAGTCACTTTTGCGGATACATCCATTTCTCTTAAGAACAACGCAAGGCATAACGTAAGAGCTCGTCTTTTATTCGGAAGGGGCGGGCCATGCTTGCAAAACTCTTTACGTTACAACGGGGTCGTTCAAAACAGAAATGTTCTTCGTTTTCGTTTCGTCATAATCTCGTTTTATCCCAACCTATTTAAAGAATGTGAATAACGGCTACTGTTAATATAGTCTTTTGAATCGAGATATAACTATCCTAAATACCAAACCAATTCATACTAATACGTGCTTACGTCATAGCGCATTTCCTGAACATGTGCCTTCTTCGGGACACGGAAAGGGACCAGGCGGGTCGCACAAGTTCATTCATACGAGATGACTAAGTCGTCTTTAGTTCGAATCGTTTCGATGTTTTGGGGTAGTTTGTATATCGGTTTAAGAGTATATATTAACGTATCGTTTCATTTTCTTTACATATTTTAGGATTAGACACGTATCATGGCAATTTGAAAACACGAACTGATTCATTTATCACATCAAAAATGGTAACGGGTAATCCTATGGCAACTTCTAAGGCTACTATATGCTGACACGGCTGATCGCGGGACCTCACAGGACCGCACAAATTCGCCCCTAACGAATGGATGGGGACCCTTTGGCGCCTTACTGTAAGGGGGAACTTACACTAGCCTCTTTCGAGCGACGAATGGACTCTTGCTAGAGGTTTCGCGGAAATTACCCAAAAGGTTTGCAATAATGCTTATGAATGCATACGAAAAGAAATAATACGATCCGTCCCCGTTAAGGGCTTAATACACGCCTTCCGGAATCAAATTTCTCGCTTCCCCAGCAGAGTCGCCACTTGTTAGACGAGGTGCCGCGGCCTAATCTCCCGGGCGAACCGGGGGGTGGACAACCTCATGGCGACGTAAGCGGTGATTGGCGCCGAAAGCAACCAATCGTGGAATCAAGCTGCTCGGCAGGACCGGAGCTCGGAGATATGGAAGAGTCACCACCCACAAATGGGAAAATGAACACCGATCCCTTGCGGGAGACCGGTGTGGGTTCGGGAAACTTAGGTACGAGATGAGAAGGCTAGCTCCTTTCCGGAGAAAGGCTACTAGGCACCCCGACATCGCCCGGTTATGAACCACCGGCCTCCTACTCAGCATGTTAGGCGATAACGGACTAATCGTATACTTCTTTAAGTTTAAAATTCATTTGAAACCCTTTTCTTTCTCTTTTTAGAAACCGTTTTGAGCATATATTATTGAAAAGCCACATCAGTAAAGAATCACCCATTTATGTTTATACATACACAGAGAGGGGGAAGAAAGAAGTGATTTATTTACACCCGTATTAAATGTGATGTTGTGTGTTCATTCTACATTAACTTATTTTCCCCAAAACGAGTTCATTTACATGGTTCGCACCTTAATCGCCGTTGGAACGATTTAGGTGCGTTTTAAAACCCCGTTTGATGAAATTTACCCGAATCGCCGTTGGAACGACTCGAGTATTTGAAAACGTTTGAGATAAAAACCTTTTAATGAGGAAACATGGTTTAAACATACAAGTCAATTTTATTTTGTACAAATTCTTTGAGAAAATGATTCAAAACTCTATTATTCACAAAGAAAACGATTTTAATTACAATGATCATTTAATCCACCTTTGGAACGGATTAAGGTTTTAAAACGTGGTGTTTTGAGAAACGATTTGGAATATTAACAAGAATGACTCTATTTATTTACATTAGAAATCTAAAAACTCATTAGTTTAAATAATTCAATTGAAAACTCTCTTTTTGTGATTTATTTTCCCCACTTATTTAATGGACTCTTTACTAATTATAACTACCATAATAAACCCATTTAAACTACCATCCATATTCAAACAAAGTCCACTTGAAACATGGACCCATGATTAAGCCCAAAAGAATAAAGAAAGCAATTCTAACATATATATATATATTTAAATCAAAAATAGAATATGAAAATAAAAGTTAATGCAAAAGGAACTATATGTATATAAAAATAATAGGTACAATATATCTATACTTTGAAAATGTGAAAATAGTAAGTAAATCCTATAACTAAGAAAATAACATTTACCCAAAAATAATTTCATTCAATAATCAAGATAACCCAAATATCCCAAAACTATATATATGTATACATAACTAGTATAGTTTTAAATATCAAAAATGACACATACTAATATTTATCCATTATTTCTCAAAATATCAAGTAACTAATATTCAAAACATAGCCTAAATCAATAAAAAGGAAATACATATATATATACTTATACTCATATTATAAAATAGAATAAAAATGATATACAAATATTTTAAAATAAATATATATGCTAAAGTTCTAAAATAATTTAAAAAAACATATATTACATTATACATATATATACTAAGGATCAAAAGCTTAAAAGTTAAGAAAAAGGGATTGAAATGGCATTTTTTACATTTTGGTAGATTTACCGACGGAAAATCCGTTGGTAAACAGCATTTAATGACAGAATTGGTAAATTACAGCAGCACTCCTAAATGTTTCCAGATTTATTCAACAGCTTTAAATTAAATCTAATTCAATCGTTTTGGATTTCCGAACTACCAAAAATGGATCATAGTCGAAAACGGAAGTTCCTAAAACGACGTTTTTATTTTAAAACATTATCTGGAAATTTCTTTTAAATTAAAATGTTATAATTACAACGTTTTTGATACCCGAACTACCTTTTTATCGGATCACGGTTCGTATTGGGATATCAAAACGAGGTTTTTTATTTTAAAACAAAACCGAATTTTATTCAACACGAAACGAAAATTAAATAAATACGCTAATTAAATAAAATGTGACAAAATAAATAAATGACTAAATGAATAAAAACTATAGTGTATAAAAAAACTAAATAGGAGAATAGAATAAATTAAATAAAATAAAGAGTCTAGTCCTCGGATAATACCTTGAATTCGGTATCTGACAGTCGAAGCCGATTGATTCCACGAACCGCGAGCTTCCGTTTTTTTATGAAAAATTTAGTAAAAATTGAACTTAGGGAATTTGGAGATTTTCAATTTTTAGGAAAAAAAATGTTTTCTCCTAGAAAAATCAACTTCTTCTCTCTAGAAAAAATATTCTAGTGTGAGAAGCTCTCCCTTCCTCCCCTTTTTTTTTTTGCATGGGGATCTGTGCCTTTTATAGGCAAACGGGTCCCCGGACCAATGGGCGACGCCCAAAAGAAATTGGGCGGCGCCCATTGGGGTTGGGCGGCCGCCCAACCTAGTGTTCGGCTACCGCCCAACCTTGCTGGGCGGCCGCCCAACAAGAGTTGGGCGGCCGCCCAACAATGTTGGGCGGCCGCCCAACATTTGTTGGGCGATCGCCCAACGGCGTTGGGCGAGCGTCCAACGCTAGGTTGGGCGCCCGCGCCCAACCTCCGTCGGGCGTTCGTCCGACGTGGTTGGGCGCCCGCCCGACGACCCTCGGGGCGTGCCTCGAGCCATCGGGCGTGCGCACCCCGCGGCCACCGAGCGCGCGTCCCGCACCGCCAGACGCTCACACGTCGCGGCCGCCGAACGCGCGCTTCGTGCTACCGGGCACGTGCGCTCAGCGACCCACGAGAGCGCGCCCCGTGCCACCGGACCCGGGCATTGCTCGGACGTCGAGAGCGTGCCACTTGCGGTGCGTCCGACGGACGCCGAGCGCACGTCCCGCGTCGTCGAGTGGGCGTTCGACCATTGTCGTCCGTGTGCCGGATGCCGCTAAGCACCCGCGCCGTGCCGCTAATTTTCCTTCGCTTATTATTCTTTATATATTTTTTGTTTTTCAAAACTTCTGGAATCAATCACTTCAACCGTCTTGTTTTCAGGTTTTCGTCACAGGTCCTCCGACTCAGTGTCTACATGCGCCCTCACCTAAGTTAGAGATGAGAACTCACTAAGGGATAAGTGTACCCCGTCGTTATCAAGTAATAAATTTCTGGACAGTCCAGGTTATCGTCCACAGGATTTATTTCTACAAGTATCGAGCTACTCGGTCTCGGATGTTATCTAGGCTTAGGGGGTTTTAAGTTGGTTTTGCTTAAGTTATTCTACTCCTAGGTTGAATTGTGCTAATCCTAGCTAAGTTATCCGATTCTAACTAAGTTATTCTATGCCTAATTAAGTTACTCTACCCCTAATTAAGTTAAACTACTCCTAATTGATCTTTCACTAATGCAATTATCCGAAGGAACATGGTATGAACGATAATAATGAAGATAGATTATTAAGCCTATTGAATAAAAACCTAATCTGAGTCACTTGTATTCAAGGCGATTAACCCTACTTACCCTCCTGAAGTTCCTAGCGCGTGATTCCCTAAGGCCGAAACTAGGTCTAAGGCTCAGTAAATTGGCGCTTAATCAACTAAGAGGTCGTCAATCTCCTAGGCTCTAACTAGGTCAGATTCAGCTCGCAATATGTGCCTACTAGATTTTGGGGCTTTTGAATGAGTTAAACCAATTGAATAAAGCGTAAGACAGAGATTAGACAAATAATCGTAGAACAAAACAAGAGCTAAATTATTATTAAAGGCGAAAATAAATGTCACAAGATACAATAAGTTAAGTTCGACAACTATATCAAAGAGTACAAACAAGGAAAGATAAAAGAAGATACAAAAATCCCTTTCAGGGAACCTGTTTACTCTGCAGCCGGCGACTTAATCTTAAGGACGGACCTTGATAATTTGAACCACATTGTCGAGAGCTCCATTCTAGAATTCTATAACAATGTTTGAATCTATTTTGTTCAAGAAGGAGTCTAGTGTCACTCTAAGATATAAAATTAATTTTCCTTCTGATTTTCTTTTATGAGTTTAATCGATGTTAACTTAAAATTTATTCTTTTATAGTGGCGAAAGCAGGACCCTGATATTGCTAACATTATTGAGCTCGAGAAAACACACCAATAGAAGGTTTAGCAAATGAGCATACATGGGTTTAGCAAATTAGCAGAGTATCAACTCAATTTCTATACCGAATTTTTGAGTCTGAAACTTAGCCATATAGTTAATTCCATAATGTTATCCTTCTTGAGTTTGATGTGGTTGTTTGCGTGGAACTTAATACTATCACTGTCTTAATGTGTTATATTTATATTTTTATAAATATTTGTCTCAACTTAGTGTATATTTATATATTTAATAAAAGTAATAATCTTTGCATCTTTTAATTTTTTCTTCGGATTTTTCTTATATGTATATATAGTGAGAGAGTTCCCTTCAATCCAAAATTACTTTTATCAATACATTTATTAATACATTCTATAGAAAGAGGGATAAAAATCTCCTTCGACATTAGTAGGTGATTCTGTAGGAGAACCTCCTACGGAAGTTTAGTAGCAAAACGTCTGTAGGAATATCTCCTACAACATTGTGTAGGACACATTCTGTAGGAGAGTTCTCCGACAGAATGTAATTTCGGTAGGAGATCATCACCTACGATGCGTTCTACTACAGATTTGAGTATGTAGGAGATCCGTAGCTGACCGTCATCTCCTACGGAATGTCATCATTATGCTACAAAATTTTCCGTAGCAGATCAGTGTTTTTCTTGTAGTGATCATCCCACATAAATATCCACTATCTGCATGGTCATGAAATACAACATCATTTAACTAATATTCTGATTATGAACTAAAACATTTATTTTTTCCGCTTTTGTTATACTCGCTTCATTGAAGTGGGTGCCTAGCGCTTCAGGCGATTCAAGATCACATCGCCTCAAATGCATCTAGTGCTTTTAACAACACTGCAGCTTATTAGTTTTTCTTTACCTAATCGGCTATGAGAACCAACTTACTTATTCATGAACTAACACAAATGTGAAAAGTTTATAAACTCCTAAAATTCTCACAAACAAAGACAAAAGGAACATAGAATACCATCAACTCCACACCTGCAGTCATCTCGTAAAATGTCATCCCAACCAATAGCCACCTATACGTAGAAAATTCTCACACATTATTTAATAGTAATAACAATAAAAGAAGAAGCATTTGCTGAAGTATTTATACTTACATCCAATTCTATCAGCATATCAACCACTGCCATAAGCATCATGCTTCCTACAAATTCTCCAATTGCACCACTCTCCAACCTTAACATATTCTCTACATATATCTTGGTCTATAGAAAAGCCAAGAGATAAGTCATCAGATGGACTCATAAAGAAACAGCTTCTAATCAGTGACAGAAATTACAAAGGCATTAGTAAGAAAAACATAATTGTACAACCAGTTTGTATATCAATAGAGGTAGGAAATTATACATCCATCTTATCTCATGCCAAAATTTTATATAAAACATGACTCATTAGTAGAGAACATGCATTCAGATTAACTTTTCATTAGAGAATCCCCAATAGCATTTCAAGAAATACTCAACCTAAAAGCTCAAACTTGTATTGGACGTTCTCCGAATAACTTTGGTTATTACTAGCACAAGGAAATGTTGAGAACAGAGACATATTATTAGGAAAGCTACAAAAAACACACAATTGTAACATAATGAAACAGCCTTTCATTCGAATAGCCTATAATTAGAAGGATGGCTAAGTTTTCATTCTAAATAAACTACTACATTCATGCAAGTACATGCATGACATGACAATTACAATTTCAAACTACACTCCCAATTTCGAAGTGTAGTTTGAATTTTGAAAAGGTATAAAAACAATACGAAAAGTATATCTGTAGGAAATATAGGAAACAGCTACGATTTCTCCTACAAACCCGTTCTGTAGGAGATCTCCTACGACGTTTCCTACAGAACTTATAATGTTGTATGAGATTTTTGGAGGGAAGATTCCCTCCATAACTCACCTACAATCTCCTACAAAATAATTATTTATCCTATGCATTTATTTGTAGGAGTTAAATAATAAAAATAATAGCAATATACTTTATATTTTTTTTTTCTTTTTATTTTAGAAAACTTTCTCTTTTAATTTGAAATAAAAATTAGTTATGATAAAAGTATAAACAATAATTCTTTACACCACAATTATTAAAAAAAATTAGAGTTATTATTATTATTCTTCTTATTGATTGATAAAAAATTAATTTTTAATCTTTTAATTTAATCAAATTAAAAAGTAAAAAAATATAACTTACCTTAAAAATTGTCGAACCCGAGCCTTCCCTCATTGTAACTAAAGGTACTACCATTCTGCCACTATCAATTTATTGATTACAAATAAAACATATATAATATATAATATTAATTTGGTTATTAATTATATAAAAACAAAACCCTAACAATTGCACAGCGAGCCAACATTCATTCCTCCTTCTCTCAAAGAGTCTTTTCCGTCGTATCCTCCATTGTTGTCCTTTGCTGCTCCATTTCTGTCCTCTACTCTTCGATCTTGACGACACCATCACCATCGCCAGTCGTTCAGGCATCGCCGCCGGTCATCCATTTTCCAGAAGCGAGAATAAAAAAGCTTTCCCCAGGTTCCCTTCCTTTCCCATTTTGATTTGGGTTTTCTTATTTATACTGTTCTCGTCACAATTATTTTTCTCTGTTGCATGCATAAAGGTTTTTTTTCCTGTGTTCATCGTGTAACTATTTTTATTTTCCTCTGTTGCTCATTATTGATTCAGCCGAGCACGATGCAAAGTTTACTTTATCTTCTATTTTTATTTAGAATACTTGATGAAAAATTGTGAAAATATGACAGAGGTGGGTTCATATAAGCTATGTTCGATTATATGGCAGAGATTGGTTCGTATATGCTGCAAATTGCTACAAATCTGAGCATTTGAAGAAACCATAAAGTTTGGCACTGGGTAATTTTTCCTAGAGTTAATTGTGTTGTCTTATTGATATGTAGTTGTTGGTTTATTATCTTATTGATATATCATATATTCAACTATGATTGAACAATTGAGAATATTCAACTTTGATTAAACAATTGAGAAGGCAAAATATTTCTATCATAATTATTTCTATAAAGGTTAGAAAGCAAAATTTGACCATAATTGAAAGTAACAAAAAACCAAGAAAAGTAGTATGATTTACTAGCTCAAGGCCTTATAATTGTTATTGTGTTGTAATAGTTCATTTTCAGTTGAGACTTTGGAGGATATTTTTCATTGAGTGTTGATTCAATGAATTTTAGGTTATCTCAGGTGTTTGAAGCCTTTTGACAACATTAAGCTTTGACAATAGACACAAATATTTCTTGAGATTGTTTAAGGATTATGTTTGAGCTGGTTCAAAATGTTGAGGATGGAAGTGATATTAGTTTTGACTATAACTCTTCTATTTTCTCCTTTGAGATGACAGATTGGTAAGGCCATACATTTTATTGTTGTAATTGTTCACTCTAATTTCTTAGTCTATTGTGTTCTAATTGTTCAATCTTGCCCCAAGACATTTTGTTCTTTTCTCAGTTTAAGATTTTTTTGTATTTTGTTGATTTTTTGTTCATTACATTAAATGCAGAAAATTGGGGTGAATGAGGTGGCCTACATGTTGATCTCAAAGAAGGAAAAGTTACTAAGGGTTTGGAGTTTTATGTTTTTTTCTGCTAGTTTATTGTTTTCTATTTATTAATTATTAAATAAAAAAATATTTGAGAAGTTGTAGTAGTTTTTTTGTTAGTTAGAATCTCAATTATCATTGTGGTTCATCCAACAAAGGCTTTATATATACTGCCTATGTAGTTTGATCATTGGACTTTCTTTCTCATAAGCAACTTATTCCTAAGTCTCTGAAATTGAAGTTTATACGATAAATAAAGCAAGGGCTTTGTGCATTGATGATTACTAAATTAGTTTTTGACCCAATAAAGTCACTCAATTAGTAAATTTGTGTCAATAAAGTCACTATGGCCGAATCCGACAATTTGAACCACATTGTCGAAAGCTCCATTCTAGAATTCTATAACAATGTTTGAATCTATTTTGTTCAAGAAGGAGTCTAGTGTCACTCTAAGATATAAAATTAATTTTTCTTCTGATTTTCTTTTATGAGTTTAATCGATGTTAACTTAAAATTTATTCTTTTATAGTGGTGAAAGCATGACCCTGATATTGCTAACATTATTGAGCTCGAGAAAACACACCAATAGAAGGTTTAGCAAATGAGCATACATGGGTTTAGCAAATTAGCAGAGTATCAACTCAATTTCTATACCGAATTTTTGAGTCTGAAACTTAGCCATGTAGTTAATTCCATAATGTTATCCTTCTTGAGTTTGATGTGGTTGTTTGCGTGGAACTCAATACTATCATTGTCTTAATGTGTTATATTTATATTTTTATAAATATTTGTCTCAACTTAGTGTATATTTATATATTTAATAAAAGTAATAATCTTTTGCATCTTTTAATTTTTTCTTCGGATTTTTCTTATATGTATATATAGTGAGAGAGTTCCCTTCAATCCAAAATTGCTTTTATCAATACATTATTAATACATTCTATAGAAAGAGGGATAAAAATCTCCTTCGACATTAGTAGGTGATTCTGTAGGAGAACCTCCTATGGAAGTTTAGTAGCAAAACGTCTGTAGGAATATCTCCTACAACATTGTGTAGGACACATTCTGTAGGAGAGTTCTCCGACAGAATGTAATTTCGGTAGGAGATCATCACCTACGATACGTTCTACTACAAATTTGAGAATGTAGGAGATCCGTAGCTGACCGTCATCTCCTACGGAATGTCATCATTATGCTACAAAATTTTCCGTAGCAGATCAGTGTTTTTCTTGTAGTGATCATCCCACATAAATATCCACTATCTGCATGGTCATGAAATACAACATCATTTAACTAATATTCTGATTATGAACTAAAACATTTATTTTTTCCGCTTTTGTTATACTCGCTTCATTGAAGTGGGTGTCTAGCGCTTCAGGCGATTCAAGATCACATCGCCTCAAATGCATCTAGTGCTTTTAACAACACTGCAGCTTATTAGTTTTTCTTTACCTAATCGGCTATGGGAACCAACTTACTTATTCATGAACTAACACAAATGTGAAAAGTTTATAAACTCCGAAAATTCTCACAAACAAAGACAAAAGAAACATAGAATACCATCAACTCCACGCCTGCAGATCTTAATAATTTGCTTATTTACTTAACTTTTAATTAGTGAGGGATTTTTATTTTAAGTCTCATAATCTAACCTAGTCTTGATTTGCTATAGCATACATCAGACACATACATTGGTGTTATGGACATATTATCTAAATTATTCCGTTGAGCCAGAAACGGAATAAAAGGCCAAACCTAGGGAAATACTAACTATTACATATTTCTCTTTAGGTCCTCCATCTTCTGGGGGGAGCCTTGAAATTACATATTAATTTCTATACTACTAAAGAAAACTTCAATTATCTTAAAGGGAATTAGATGAGAGGAGAAATTACAATAGATAGTAGATAGGCAGGACACGCGGGCCCTATTTCAAAAATACCAAAAGACTAAATAGAGGGTCCAAATATGTCCATAACTCCAAACATACATAGACTCAATTAAATAAATTTAATTGGTTGATTACATAAAATATTTATGTAATATTTAGGTTAATCGCATTAACTTATCAAATTAACTTTCATCCAATTTTAATTCTATCAGTTTCGTATCTTCTATATTTAATCTAATTAAATGTAGCAATTACATATTAGATTAATACAACTATACAAAACCTTATATATGCATATCCCGGTTATTTTAGATTAATACAAACTTTTAAATAAATTCTTTTATCCGATAATCAAAAACAGAAAACTATTAATTTCTGAAACATATATGTATATAAATATATATTTTAAAACTATTTTAAAACGATTTTAAAATATGTAGGTTTCGAGTCGGGCCCGAACACGTGGCTGCTGCCGTTTGGCAGCAGCCATTGCGTCTGGTCCACCGCTGCCTTGCGGCAGCGGTGGCCAGCTGATGTGCAGTTGCTGCCGCGAGGCAGCAACCTAAGGACAGCGGTCGGGTTGCGACGTGAGGCGCAACCCGAGCTGCTGTCCAAATTTTTTTTTAATAATAAATATATATATATATATATATATATATATATATATATATATATATCAGTTTTGAAACGGTTTTAAAACGATTTTCAGAAAATAAGAAAAAACCTATTAAAGATTTTCCGTTTTATCTTTAGAATAATAAAACTAACTTTTATCAATCTAACTATAAAACTAATAGATTTTGTTATAATGATTATCAACTAAAATAATTAGGAACATATGCATAATCTATTTTAATTAACAATTAATTAAAACTTATTTATCTTTAGAATTAATTAATCAAAACAGTTTCGTTAATTAACCTAACTATAAATATTCATTCAATCTGATTGAAAAACTTCTTAATT